>NC_092174.1:46386734-46497251 GCF_045791955.1 Oncorhynchus clarkii lewisi
CATCATGCCACTTGCCTGGGCATCCTGAGGCATGTTATACACTTCCGCGTCCAATAGCACGGTGCATGCACTGAACGGGAGCGTCTGATTGGCTAGCGTTCTGGCGGCCCGGTAGTGGACTCGTAACACTTCCTGCTCGTTGGAAACGATCAACTTTTCCTGAAGGAAAAAAAAAAGAGGGAGTTGAGTTAGACTAGAATAAGGAATGAATGAGTTAGGTTTAATAGTTGAGACAGAATGATGGTTTGGGATGAGTTAGACAGCAGAGTGAAGGAAAAGCAGCCAACATCTAGTGGAAAGCCTTCCCAGAAGAGTGGAGGCTGTTATAGCAACAATGTTCCAACATCTAGTGGAAAGCCTTCCCAGAAGAGTGGAGGCTGTTATAGCAGCAATGTTCCAACATCTAGTGGAAAGCCTTCCCAGAAGAGTGGAGGCTGTTATAGCAGCAATGTTCCAACATCTAGTGGAAAGCCTTCCCAGAAGAGTGGAGGCTGTTATAGCAGCAATGTTCCAACATCTAGTGGAAAGCCTTCCCAGAAGAGTGGAGGCTGTTACAGCAGCAATGTTCCAACATCTAGTGGAAAGCCTTCCCAGAAGAGTGGAGGCTGTTATAGCAGCAATGTTCCAACATCTAGTGGAAAGCCTTCCCAGAAGAGTGGAGGCTGTTATAGCAGCAATGTTCCAACATCTAGTGGAAAGCCTTCCCAGAAGAGTGGAGGCTGTTACAGCAGCAATGTTCCAACATCTAGTGGAAAGCCTTCCCAGAAGAGTGGAGGCTGTTATAGCAGCAATGTTCCAACATCTAGTGGAAAGCCTTCCCAGAAGAGTGGAGAATGTTATAGCAGGAAAGGGGGACCAACTCCATATTAATGCAGATGATTTTGGAATGAGAAGTTCGACGAGCAGATGTCCATATACTTTTGGTCATGTAGCTCAGTATTTGTTATTTCTTTGTCCCTTTTGCTCGTTTTTAAAATCAAGAAACACAATCATGTTGGACCCGACTGTAGATCAAAGCTGTAAAGGAAGATTGAATAGGCTTTTGAGTTGATTCACTCCACATACCCGTTCAATGCTGTGTTGCAAGCGTAGCTTCATACGAACGACTTCCTGTTGTTTAAACATCTCCTTCAGTTGGTCCGGTAGAGACGGAGGGGGAGTTATCTGTTAAGAGAGGCAAATAAACACGACAAATAAGTTCAACATCATGAAGCTTTTAAGATTTGTTTAATAAAACCCTTTTTAATGCTGATGTCTTGAGTCGAAGGACTTGGGCAATTAAAATAAAAAACATTTCCCAGAACTATACTAGCTATACTTAAAAAAAAATAAAAATAAATAAATTTAAATGGAGGAAACAACAAGAAACGACACAGGGAAAAGAAACCCCGGGGACAAAAGAAAAGGCCAGAAGAGTGGAGATGCACTCAAGTGTCCGTAGAGCTTTTTAGTCAAAGAGCAAAATGAATAAGTCCTGGAGAACCCTGACTCATATAAGAGGAGACGACTAAATGACAGTTGATTAAAACAATAATAATTTAAAGTCCAGACTCACAGTTGGAATGCAGAGTTTGCTGAGCGGGTTCCCGTCTAGCAGGTAGGATCCAGTAAAAGTCACGTATTCGTCGTAATACTGCGGCGGCTGGGGGATGACACTCAGCAGCACTTTACGCTTCTCCTCGATCTTCTTGCGGATGTGCAGGAACTCGTAGTAAGGGTTGGCCCTCTCCGTCTGGTACGGCTGAATCTCCTCCAGCTTCAGAGAGTCAACGATGGACGCCAGAGACTCCTGATGAGGAAGGAGAGAAGAGAAATACGGTAAGGTAAGGCAGAGGAGATAACTTTACTGTCCCCCAAGGTAAGATATGTTGTCCCGAATGTCCACTCTTACAACTAGACCGACCTCTCCTTATCCCTGTCCCTCCTCCCTTTCACCCCCTTCTCTTCAAAACATCAATACTCCTCTATCCTTCCTTTCCTTTCCCTTACCTCCTTCCCTCCTCATTCCTATTCCTTTCCTCTATCCTTCCCTACTTCATTTCCCTTCCATCCTTACTTTCTCATTCCTATTCCTTTCCTTTCCCTTCCCTCCTTCCTTCCTTTCTCATTCCTATTCCTTTCCTCTATCCTTCCTTTCCTTTCCTCCTTCCTTTCTCATTCCTATTCCTTTCCTCTATCCTTCCCTACTTCCTTTCCCTTCCCTCCTTCCCTCATTCCTATTCCTTTCCTTTCCCTTCCCTCCTTCCTTCCTTCCTTTCTCATTCCTATTCCTTTCCTCTATCCTTCCCTACTTCATTTCCCTTCCATCCTTACTTTCTCATTCCTATTCCTTTCCTTTCCCTTCCCTCCTTCCTTCCTTTCTCATTCCTATTCCTTTCCTCTATCCTTCCTTTCCTTTCCCTTACCTCCTTCCTTTCTCATTCCTATTCCTTTCCTCTATCCTTCCTTTCCTTTCCCTCCTTCCTTCCTTTCTCATTCCTATTCCTTTCCTCTATCCTTCCTTTCCTTTCCCTTACCTCCTTCCTTTCTCATTCCTATTCCTTTCCTCTATCCTTCCTTTCCTTTCCCTCCTTCCTTCCTTTCTCATTCCTATTCCTTTCCTCTATCCTTCCTTTCCTTTCCCTTACCTCCTTCCTTTCTCATTCCTATTCCTTTCCTCTACCCTTCCCCCCTAAAAACATCTCCTCACCCTTTCCGAGACGTACCCTTTTCCCTCTCCCTTTTCCTATCTACCAGAAGAGCCCACCTGCTGCATGCTGCCTCCAGCCTGGTTGGAGGTAGACAACCTGGGCATCTTTCTCTTCCTGGGGTGGGTCTGCTGGAAGTCCTGGTCCTCTTCCATGGTTAAGGAGAGGACCTTGGCCTTAGCCCCGGAAGAGTCAGAGTCTCTGTCCCCAGACTGGGGGGAAGAGCTAGCAGAGAACCCACTGCAGCTGTAACTACCACTACTACCACTCTGGTCTGTCCGGGAGCCCTGCTGGAAGTTACAACTTTGTCCAGAAACACTCTGGGTCTGGTCTGATCCAACAATCGAGGGAGCCTGTCCTTCTGGTCTCTCCTCGGAGGTAGGATCGTGGCGTGGCTCTGACTTCACCTCGGGGATGGTGACCATACTACTGCCCTCTGATGAAGACCAACAGCTAGCCTTTTCTGTTGACATGGCCTCAAGACCTCTCCACTTCTCAGGAGCGTCAGAAGCTTCTTCTTCTTCCTTGTGTTCAGGGCTCGAGCAGCGCGACACAGTGGATGATGTAAGCTGGCCAGTAGGATAGTTTTTGTCCGGCTGAGGATCGCTAGGACCCACAATGTCACTGGAGAATCTGGATTTCTTACAGTCTTTACTGTTCCCGTCAGAGTCCATCTCCTCTTGAGAGTCGTTGGGTTTGCTGGTGGTCATCGTGGAGTCCTCTGAGCTAGCGCTGGGTGGTGGGTGTTTGCTGGTGGAGGCTACTGGGTTGTCCACCCATCCGGGTCTAGACGCTCCTAACGCACTCTGAAGGCTCTCTACAGCTGCTCTGTTTTCAGCGCTGCTAGCTCCACTCTCAACTGGAGTTGTATCTTTAGGATCAAGAACCAGATCTCCACCAATCTCTGTCTTCGTCTGCTGTGAGGTCACCGTGCTGGTGTTTGGAAAGGTTTCCCGTGACTGGCTAGCAGAGAGAGATGAGGTGGCTTCGGTGCTGGAGAACAGCAGTTGACAGGATAGAGAAGATAATGTCACCAGTGGCGTCATGTCCTCAGAGGGCAGGTATTTCATGCTACATTCGGGCGCCGCACTGGAAGTCTCCACAGGGATACACTGGACGTCCCGTATTAGGAGAGGATCAGAGGTGGAAGAAAACCCTGTCTGTTCTGGCGTAGCTAGCTGTTGGACACTAGCCTGCTGAAGTGTTGAGGAGTCCTTTACGTGAGGATCTCTGGTGTTGGACGCTTGAGGTGGCCGATAGACACCTGAAGCGGTGTTCCCTTCACTCTCAGTGTTGAGATCTGCATCTGTTATTGCATTAGGAAGATTCGGAAGCATCTGAATTGGATCACTTTGACTCTGGCTCTCCTCTGGATCCGCACAGGTTTCTAAAGGCTGAACACTTGTGGACTCTTCACTGGGTTGAGCAGCAGGCACCACGGTGACCTTGGACAGAGTTTCGAAAGGTTTGCACTCAGACGCCGTCGCACAGTTAGCGTCTTCGTCCAGAATAGCCCTAAGGCAGGGGGAAGCGTGTCTGCTCTGCAGCGGAGTCTGGCCACCTTGCCCCGGCTCTTCTAGAAGACTGTTGTCGTCTTTGTCGTGAACGGCAGGATATGAGAGGAAGGAAGACAGGAGGAAAGGCAGCTGAAAGTCCTGGGAGGTTTCCAGGGTCATATCAGAGTCGTACTCAATAGGTCTCGGTGTCAGCAATGTAGCCTGACAGGAGTCTTCAGAGCTGGCCACAGAGATCATAGACACAGACCTGGACATAAGACCCGACCGCTCGCTTTCTGGCCTGGGTGACCTGCTCAAGCTGTTCTCCATACCAGCCATCAGCTTCCCACTGAGGCAGGAGAGTGTCTTCCCGTCCAGAGACATGGTCCTGGAGCTGGTGCTGTCCTTAAGGGGTTTGTCTCTGTCCCGACAGTGAACGTCGGAGGAGCCTTCAGAGCTCTTGGAGCGAAGCAATTCTTTGCTCAAGCACAGTTCTCCAGAAGACGAGGAGGTAGTCTTGGCTTTGGCTTTGCTTTTGAGCTTCCCTGTGTCTGTCGTCGTAGAGGAAGGCCGTTGTTTCATCCTCTCCCGCTCCTTCTGTTTGATCTTTTCTAGGTGTTTCCGGTGCCACTGTTCAATCTCCTGGTCCTTCAGACTCAGCATGCGTTCGAAGCTGGTCTGCCTCAGGTCTTCATTAACCAGACGTTTCTCTTTGGGCTTCTGCTCTTCCCGGGTGGCAGGCGAGGCTTTAGCTTTGGACCGGTTGTCTCGGTCAGTCTCTGTCTCATTGGGTTTGGTCTTACTGGCCTTGCTACCCTCCTTGGAACGGTCCTTGGAACGGTCTTTGTCCCGATCTCGGTGCTTGTCCGAGTCTCTGGATTCTCTGTCTCTCCTGTCTCGGTCTTTCTCTGGCGTCTTTGGGTGGTCCTCTGTCTTTAGTAGTTTTGCTGGTAATGTCTTGCAACTTTCAGACACATAGCCCTTCTCCTCCAAAAGGAGCTTCAGGTTAGAAGAGGAGGAGGAAGATGAGGAAGCACTGTCTTTAGATTTTTCCCTTTTCTTCTTATCGCAGTCTTTGTCTTTCTCCTTTTCCTTAGAGCGATCGGATTTACTGTGGTCCATGGATTTCTCTAAAGTTGGTTTTCCTTTCTTATCAAAGCTCGTCCTGTCTTTGTGTTCTCCCGCGTTGTATTCCCTCTCCTGCCTCTCCCTGTCACTCCTCTTATCTGGCTTGTCTTTGCTCTTCTTGTCCTTGCTCTCCTCGTATTTTTTAGTCGAGGACAAGGCTCTGAGCTTCTCGATCTCTTTGTGGTTCTTGTCACCAGGGGATGCCATCCTTTCCTTCTCCTTCTCTTTCCAGCGATCCATGGAATTCTGTGAATTCTCTGATTTCTCAGGGTGCTCAATCTTGACTTTCTTTTCTCTGTCGGGATGCTTTTTATCCGTCTTGTCAACCTCACGTTCCTTTACAGAAGGCCTCCTGTCGTATTTGTCCCGCCGGCATTTCTCAGAGGCATCCAGCTGGTCTGAATCAGCTGTAGACGTGGTCCCCGTTACCGGTTTCTCCTCCGGTTCGTCATTCACACTGGTGGAGTTACGCTGCGTCTCCTCAGGAACCGAAACCCGTACAGAGCTTAGGCACTCAGTCCTTTCCTCACGCTCACTGAGCTTCCCATCCTTACCCCCCCTCTCCTCTTTACAGACAGCTGAGGTCTCTTTCCTCTCCTTCTTCAAGCGTTCCTCTTCTCTTCTCTGCCTTTTCTCCTTGCTGCTGATGCTAGAGGGGTGTTTTTCTTTCGTCTCTTTTCTCTCTTCCTTCACAGGAGAGCTGCCCGACGTTGAGGTATTCTGAGGAGATCCGCAGTCCTCCCTCTCCATTTTCCCTGGAGGCAAAGGTTCGTCATCGTTGAAGAAGTTCTCTTTCCAGAACTCCCGATCGAATTCCAGGTTCCTGTGGCCGTCCTTTCTGCCGCCCTCCTTCTGCCGGTGGCGGTTCCTCTCTGGCTCATACTCCCTCCTGGGCTTGTCCTTCACCTTGTGTTTTAACTTGTGCTTCTTGACCACCTTGCCGTCCTTATCCGTCTTCCGTAAGGCACCACCTTCAGAGATGTCCACGCCGCCATCTTTATTATACGGACTGGAGCCTCCATCTGCACCACCACCAGCGTCCATGATGAAGTCATTCTGGTGGTGCTTGCTCTTCTCCTTGTGCTTGCAGCCTTTACTACTGGAGCTCTCCGTGCAGAACTCAGACTCTGGTTTGTAGTGGTTGTACTTGACACCATCCGGCGGACAGGGGCCTTCGGCAATCGAGACGCACGTCATCTTGGCGTTCTCCTGTTTCAGCGGGTTGGAGGACGGCTGCTTGTCGGCCAGGCCGTGGTTGAGCTTGGGGGACTTGACTGTGGCAGACAGATGGAAGAGGTGGACGGACGAGTCATCCTTGGGACTGAAGGACATCTTGAACGAGTCTTCGTCCCCACAGAGTCCCCGGCTGTTCTTGTCCGTGTGTGTCTCCGACACAGACACGGTGGCTACAGAGAACACCAGAGCTTTGCTGTTTTCCTTCCCGTCCTCCTGGTTCTCCTTGTTCTTACTCTTGCTCTTGTTCTTCTTCTTTACTTTGCTGCCTTTGTCTTTCTTTTCAGAAGTCGTGAGGTTCTCTTTCTTAGTCCTGCTGGCGTCAGACGCCTTGTGTCCCTCCGAGCCATGGGAACAGGTCGGAGAGCTCCTTCTCTCTGACGGCATCTCCATCTCATCACTGGAACTATCCGAGGTGCAATACAGGACGCGGGACAACGTCTTCGTCTTCTTAGACTTAGAGGACTGGACTGAGCCGCTCCCGTCCCCTTCACCGCTCTGCTTCACGGCCAAATGATCCTTCTCTTCCTGCCTCAGCTCTCTCCGGAGGATGTGTCTGTCGTTCAGGGCTTTACTCAGGTCTTCTTCTTCCTCCTCGTCTTTGAACTCATACTCGTCCAGGCCAGACATGGGGGGTGAGGCCTTCACGGTGCTCCGTTTGCCTTCAGAGACTTTCTCCATGTCCGAGTCATCCATGTTGTCATCATCCACACTTGAGGGGTTAACCGACGGAGGGTCTTCAGACTCTGTAGAGGAAAAGAGAATAATTACAATCTTATAAACAGAATAAAAAGCCTTGTTTTCTAATCAAACTTGATTACAAGTAGGGACGGGCACTTGAGTTGATTTCACAATTCGAATAATATAATTTTTTTTTCAGATGTCCGGATTGTCGAGCTTGCTCACGTGGCTCAGGAAGCTTGTACTCTGACATGTGGGGAAAAGCCCTACTCACTTTACCCCTACCTACATGTACAAATTACCTCGACAACCTGTATACAGCCTCTATTGTAATTTTATTGTGTTACTATTTTTTTTACTTTAGTTAATTTAGTAAATATTTTCTTAAAACGGCATTGTTGGTTAAGGGCTTGTAAGAAAGCATTTCACGGTAAGGTGACGAATACAATTGGATAGCCAAACCAACTGGAGTAAGATAGACAAACTTGTTCCTGCGATAGGTAATCTCATCTGGTAGTGTCGGTCTTGGCTGCATCAAATTGATGTAAATAAGCTAGTTAGCGAGCCAGCAACACTACATTGCCAAAAGTATGTGGACAAAACTTCAAATGAGTGGGTTCGACTATTTCAGCCACACCCCGTGGCCGACAGATTTATAAAATCCATGCAATCTCCATAGACAAACATTGATAGTACAATGGCCTTACTGAAGAGCTCGGTGACTTTCCATGTGGCACAGTCATATGATTGGCACATTTTCAACAAGTTAGATGTTCAAATTTCTGCCCTGGTCATCTGTAAGTGCTGCTATTGTGTAGTGGAAACGTCTAGGAGCAACAACGGCTCAGGCGCAAAGTGGTAGGCCACACTCAGCACTCACAGAACGCAGAGTGCTGAAGCACGTAGCGATTAAAAATACTATGTCCTCGGTTGCAAACTCTCACTACCGAAATCCAAACAGCCTGTGGAAGCAATTTCAGCACAATAACTGTTCGTAGGGAGCTTCATGAAATGGGTTTCCATGGTTGAGCAGCCGCACACAAGCCTAAGATCACCATGAACAATGTCAAGCCTCGGCTGGAGTGGTGTAAAGCTCGCCACCATTGGACTCTGGAGCAGTGGAAACACGTTCTCTGGAGTGATGAATCACGCTTCACCCTCTGGCAGTCTGACGGAGGAATCTGGGTTTGGCGGATCCCAGGAGAACACTACCTGCCCAAATGTAGTGTCAACTGTAAAGTTTGGTAAAGGAGGAATAATGGACTGGGGATGTTTTTCATGGTTCATGGTAGAGCCCCTTAGTTCTAGTGAAAGGGAATCTTAACGCTAATGCATACAATTAAATTCTAGACGATTCTGTGCAACCCCATCCAACAACTTTGGGATGAATTGGAACGCCGACTGCGAGAAACCTAAATCTCCCAACATCAGTGTTCGACCTCACCAATGCTCTTGTGGCTGAATAGAAGCAGGTCCCCGCAGCAATGTTCCAACATCTAGTGGAAAGCCTTCCCAGAAGAGTGGAGGCTGTTATAGCAGCAATGTTCCATCATCTAGTGGAAAGCCTTCCCAGAAGAGTGGAGGCTGTTATAGCAGCAATGTTCCAACATCTAGTGGAAAGCCTTCCCAGAAGAGTGGAGGCTGTTATAGCAGCAATGTTCCATCATCTAGTGGAAAGCCTTCCCAGAAGAGTGGAGGCTGTTATAGTAGCAATGTTCCTACATCTAGTGGAAAGCCTTCCCAGAAGAGTGGAGGCTGTTATAGCAGCAATGTTCCAACATCTAGTGGAAAGCCTTCCCAGAAGAGTGGAGGCTGTTATAGCAGCAATGTTCCAACATCTAGTGGAAAGCCTTCCCAGAAGAGTGGAGGCTGTTATAGCAGCAATGTTCCAACATCTAGTAGAAAGCCTTCCCAGAAGAGTGGAGGCTGTTATAGCAGCAATGTAACAACATCTAGTGGAAAGCCTTGCCAGAAGAGTGGAGGCTGTTATAGCAGCAATGTTCCAACATCTAGTGGAAAGCCTTCCCCAGAAGAGTGGAGGCTGTTATAGCAGCAATGTTCCAACATCTAGTGGAAAGCCTTCCCAGAAGAGTGGAGAATGTTATAGCAGCAAAGGGGGGACCAACTCCATACTAATACCCATGATTTTGGAATGAGATGTTGGACGAGCAGTGGCCATGTAGTGTAAGTTCGTTAAAACGATCGCAAACTAATTGAGGATATTTTGCTGTGCTCTCTGTCCCCTATAATAACTCCATCCAGATTTATTTGACCTTTATTTAACTCGGCAAGTCAGCTAAGAACAAATTCTTATTTTCAATGACGGGTTTAGGAACAGTGGGTTAACTGCCTTGTTCAGGGGCAGAACGACAGATTTGTACCTTGTCAGCTCGGGGATTCGAACTCTCAACCTTTCGGTTACTAGCCCAACACTCACAACTAGGCTACCTGCCACCCCTACACTCTAACCACTAGGCTACCTGCCACCCCTACACTCTAACCAATAGGCTACCTGCCCCCCCACACTCTAACCACTAGGCTACCTGCCACCCCTACACTCTAACCACTAGGCTACCTGCCACCCCTCCACTCTAACCACTAGGCTACCTGCCACCCCTACACTCTAACCACTAGGCTACCTGCCACCCCTACACTCTAACCACTAGGCTACCTGCCGCCCCTACACTCTAACCACTAGGCTACCTGCCGCCCCTACACTCTAACCACTAGGCTACCTGCCACCCCTACACTCTAACCACTAGGCTACCTGCCACCCCTACACTCTAACCACTAGGCTACCTGCCGCCCCTACACTCTAACCACTAGGCTACCTGCCGCCCCTACACTCTAACCACTAGGCTACCTGCCGCCCCTACACTCTAACCACTAGGCTACCTGCCACCCCTACACTCTAACCACTAGGCTACCTGCCACCCTTACACTCTAACCACTAGGCTACCTGCCTCCCCTCCCCTCTAACCACTAGGCTACCTGCCGCCCCTCCCCTCTAACCACTAGGTTACCTGCCTCCCCTACACGCTAAACACTAGGTTACCTGCCTCCCCTACACTCTAACCACTAGGCTACCTGCCGCCCCACCACTCTAACCACTAGGCTACCTGCCGCCCCACCACTCTAACCACTAGGCTACCTGCCTCCCCTACACTCTAACCACTAGGCTACCTGCCTCCCCTACACTCTAACCACTAGGCTACCTGCCACCCCTACACTCTAACCACTAGGTTACCTGCCACCCCTACACTCTAACCACTAGGCTACCTGCCCCCCCTACACGCTAAACACTAGGCTACCTGCCGCCCCTACACTCTAACCACTAGGGTACCTGCCGCCCCTACACTCTAACCACTAGGTTACCTACCGACCCTACACTCTAACCACTAGGCTACCTGCCACCCCTACACTCTAACCACTAGTCTACCTGCCACAACTTCACTCTAACCACTAGGTTACCTGCCACCCCTCCACTCTAACCACTAGGCTACCTGCCACCCCTCCACTCTAACCACAAGGCTACCTGCCACCCCTACACTCTAACCACTAGGCTACCTGCCACCCCTCCACTCTAACCACTAGGCTACCTGCCACCCCTCCACTCTAACCACTAGTCTACCTGCCGCCCCTACACTCGAACCACTAGGCTACCTGCCGTCCCTCCACTCTAACCACTAGTCTACCTGCCACCCCTACACTCTAACCACTAGTCTACCTGCCACCCCTACACTCTAACCACTAGTCTACCTGCCACCCCTACACTCTAACCACTAGGCTACCTGCCGTCCCTCCACTCTAACCACTAGTCTACCTGCCACCCCTACACTCTAACCACTAGTCTACCTGCCACCCCTACACTCTAACCACTAGGTTACCTACCGACCCTACACTCTAACCACTAGGCTACCTGCCACCCCTACACTCTAACCACTAGTCTACCTGCCACCCCTTCACTCTAACCACTAGGTTACCTGCCGTCCCTACACTCTAACCACTAGGTTACCTGCCTCCCCACACTCTAACCACTAGGTTACCTACCGACCCTACACTCTAACCACTAGGCTACCTGCCACCCCTACACTCTAACCACTAGTCTACCTGCCACCCCTTCACTCTAACCACTAGGTTACCTGCCACCCCTCCACTCTAACCACTAGGCTACCTGCCACCCCTCCACTCTAACCACAAGGCTACCTGCCACCCCTACACTCTAACCACTAGGCTACCTGCCACCCCTCCACTCTAACCACTAGGCTACCTGCCACCCCTCCACTCTAACCACTAGTCTACCTGCCACCCCTACACTCTAACCACTAGGCTACCTGCCGTCCCTCCACTCTAACCACTAGTCTACCTGCCTCCCCACACTCTAACCACTAGGCTACCTGCCTCCCCTCCCCTCTAACCACTAGGCTACCTGCCGCCCCTCCCCTCTAACCACTAGGTTACCTGCCGTCCCTACACTCTAACCACTAGGTTACCTGCCTCCCCACACTCTAACCACTAGGCTACCTGCCACCCCTCCCCTCTAACCACTAGGCTACCTGCCGCCCCTCCCCTCTAACCACTAGGCTACCTGCCGCCCCTCCACTCTAACCACTAGACTACCTGCCGTCCCTCCACTCTAACCACTAGGCTACCTACCGACCCTCCACTCTAACCACTAGGCTACCTGCCGTCCCTACACTCTAACCACTAGGCTACCTGCCTCCCCTACACTCTAACCACTAGGCTACCTACCGACCCTACACTCTAACCACTAGGCTACCTGCCACCCCTACACTCTAACCACTAGTCTACCTGCCACCCCTTCACTCTAACTACTAGGTTACCTGCCACCCCTCCACTCTAACCACTAGGCTACCTGACACCCCTCCACTCTAACCACAAGGCTACCTGCCACCCCTACACTCTAACCACTAGGCTACCTGCCGACCCTCCACTCTAACCACTAGGCTACCTGCCGTCCCTACACTCTAACCACTAGGCTACCTGCCTCCCCTACACTCTAACCACTAGGCTACCTACCGACCCTCCACTCTAACCACTAGGTTACCTGCCACCCCTACACTCTAACCACTAGGCTACCTGCCTCCCCTACACTCTAACCACTAGGCTACCTGCCACCCCTACACTCTAACCACTAGGCTACCTGCCACCCCTACACTCTAACCACTAGGCTACCTGCCCCCCCTACACGCTAAACACTAGGCTACCTGCCACCCCTACACTCTAACCACTAGGCTACCTGCCGCCCCTACACTCTAACCACTAGGTTACCTGCCGCCCCACCACTCTAACCACTAGGCTACCTGCCTCCCCTACACTCTAACCACTAGGCTACCTGCCACCCCTACACTCTAACCACTAGGCTACCTGCCCCCCCTACACGCTAACCACTAGGCTACCTGCCCCCCCTACACGCTAAACACTAGGCTACCTGCCGCCCCTACACTCTAACCACTAGGGTACCTGCCGCCCCTACACTCTAACCACTAGGTTACCTACCGACCCTACACTCTAACCACTAGGCTACCTGCCACCCCTACACTCTAACCACTAGTCTACCTGCCACCCCTTCACTCTAACCACAAGGCTACCTGCCACCCCTACACTCTAACCACTAGGCTACCTGCCACCCCTCCACTCTAACCACAAGGCTACCTGCCACCCCTACACTCTAACCACTAGGCTACCTGCCACCCCTCCACTCTAACCACTAGGCTACCTGCCACCCCTCCACTCTAACCACTAGTCTACCTGCCACCCCTACACTCTAACCACTAGGCTACCTGCCGTCCCTCCACTCTAACCACTAGTCTACCTGCCACCCCTACACTCTAACCACTAGTCTACCTGCCACCCCTACACTCTAACCACTAGTCTACCTGCCACCCCTACACTCTAACCACTAGGCTACCTGCCGCCCCATTAAACAGCCTACCTGTTAGTTGATCATTGTCTACACTCCTCAATTAGCCAACTTAATTATGTACTTTTGTATTGATTAGAAATCTTCCACTTCCCTATCTACACATGGATGGAGCCTCTGATGGTAGTGCTGCTATGAATGACCGATAACAACAAGCTCAACTGGTTATAGTCCCATACCCCTTCAAACATTCACCCTCCAGCTGTACCCCCTCTAGCACCAGGGTCAGCTGTACCCCCTCTAGCACCAGGGTCAGCTGTACCCCCTCTAGCACCAGGGTCAGCTGTACCCCCTCTAGCACCAGGGTCAGCTGTACCCCCTCTAGCACCAGGGTCAGCTGTACCCCCTCTAGCACCAGGGTCAGCTGTACCCCCTCTAGCACCAGGGTCAGCTGTACCCCCTCTAGCACCAGGGTCAGCTGTACCCCCTCTAGCACCAGGGTCAGCTGTACCCCCTCTAGCACCAGGGTCAGCGCACTCTACAATGTTGTGTTTTACTATTATTCTTAGCCTGCCACACACACACTATACGATACATTTATTAAACAGAAGAATGAGTGTGTTTAATACGTTTGTCACAACCCGGCTCGTGGGAAGTGACAAGGAGCTCTTACAGGACCAGGGCACAAATAACAACAACAAATGAAGTCCTCCACAATAGTATGGGGCTTGCCTGTCCTAGCTACTCCTCTACAATAGTGTGGGGCTTGCCTGTCCTAGCTACTCCTCTACAATAGTATGGGGCTTGCCTGTCCCAGCCACTCCTCCACAATAGTATGGGGCTTGCCTGTCCTAGCTACTCGGTAGCTCACCATATATAAGATGCTTCTAGCCCTTTCTTATTAATGGATTCTGTTGCTTTTATACATGTCTTACTACTCGAAAGTCGTCTTTATTCTCGCAAAAAAAAAAACTCTTATCCTCTACAGGACACCCTACCCGAGGAGCTGTCCTCTACAGGACACCCTACCCGAGGAGCTGTCCTCTACAGGACACCCTACCCGAGGAGCTGTCCTCTACAGGACACCCTACCCGAGGAGCTGTCCTCTACAGGACACCCTACCCGAGGAGCTGTCCTCTACAGGACACCCTACCCGAGGAGCTGTCCTCTACAGGACACCCTACCCGAGGAGCTGTCCTCTACAGGACACCCTACCCGAGGAGCTGTCCTCTACAGGACACCCTACCCGAGGAGCTGTCCTCTACAGGACACCCTACCCGAGGAGCTGTCCTCTACAGGACACCCTACCCGAGGAGCTGTCCTCTACAGGACACCCTACCCGAGGAGCTGTCCTCTACAGGACACCCTACCCGAGGAGCTGTCCTCTACAGGACACCCTACCTGAGGAGCTGTCCTCTACAGGACACCCTACCTGAGGAGCTGTCCTCTGGGTCTGAGAGGGGCACCTCTCCCTTTAGGAGGAGCTCCAGCTCGTGGGAATCAGCGATGTCCACAGGCCGCTCCCCTCTCTTGTTGGCCTGGAACGCATTGCCTCCATGTCGCAGCAGCAGCTTCACAATCTATACGAAGGGGGATAGGACATGTGTTATCCCTCTCTCTCGGGGGATAGGACAGGTGTTATCCCTCTCTCTCGGGGGATAGGACAGGTGTTATCCCTCTCTCTCGGGGGATAGGACATGTGTTATCCCTCTCTCTCGGGGGATAGGACAGGTGTTATCCCTCTCTCTCGGGGGATAGGACAGGTGTTATCCCTCTCTCTCGGGGGATAGGACAGGTGTTATCCCTCTCTCTCGGGGGATAGGACATGTGTTATCCCTCTCTCTCGGGGGATAGGACAGGTGTTATCCCTCTCTCTCGGGGGATAGAACAGGTGTTATCCCTCTCTCTCGGGGGATAGGACAGGTGTTATCCCTCTCTCTCGGGGGATAGGACAGGTGTTATCCCTCTCTCTCGGGGGATAGGACAGGTGTTATCCCTCTCTCTCGGGGGATAGGACAGGTGTTATCCCTCTCTCTCGGGGGATAGGACAGGTGTTATCCCTCTCTCTCGGGGGATAGGACAGGTGTTATCCCTCTCTCTCGGGGGATAGGACAGGTGTTATCCCTCTCTCTCTGGGGATAGGACAGGTGAAAATCTCTCTCTGGGGATGGGACAGGTGATAAATCTCTCTCTCTCGGGGGATAGGACAGGTGTTTATTTCGCTCTCTCTCGGGGGGTAGGACAGGTGATAATCTGTCTCTCTGGGGATGGGACAGGTGATAATCTGTCTCTCTGGGGATGGGACAGGTGATAAATCTCTCTCTCTCTCTCGGGATAGAACAGGTGTTTATTTCTCTCTCTCTCTCTCTCTCTCTCTCTCTCTGGGGATGGGACAGGTGATACATCTCTCTCTCTTTGGGGATAGGACAGGTGTTTCTCTCTCTCTCAAGGTCCAGCTTGTTCGTCATTGTGAATATTTATGTCAGTGTGATTTAAAAAAATATATAAAAAATGTCAATCGTCTCTTATCTCCAAGAGCTCAAGGATCCCAGATAATTCCTGAATAAAGTCTATAAAAAGGTGAAGTAAGTTTCAATCTAAGCAGTACTCCCATGTTAAGAGAACCAGCGGCGGTACGTTGGGAGGTCAGGCCAGGGAGGTGAGGTCAGGGAGGTGAGGCCAGGGAGGTGAGGCCAGGGAGGTGAGGCCAGGCCGGGGAGGCGAGGCGAGGCCGGGCCGGGGAGGCGAGGCCAGGCCGGGCCGGGCCGGCGAGGCGAGGCCGGGGAGGCGAGGCCAGGCCAGGCCGGGGAGGCGAGGCCAGGCCAGGCCGGGGAGGCGAGGCCAGGCCAGGCCGGGGAGGCGAGGCCAGGCCAGGCCGGGGAGGCGAGGCCAGGCCAGGCCGGGGAGGCGAGGCCAGGCCAGGCCGGGGAGGCGAGGCCAGGCCAGGCCGGGGAGGCGAGGCCAGGCCGGGGAGGCGAGGCCAGGCCGGGGAGGCGAGGCCAGGCCGGGGAGGCGAGGCCAGGCCGGGGAGGCGAGGCCAGGCCGGGGAGGCGAGGCCAGGCCGGGGAGGCGAGGCCAGGCCGGGGAGGCGAGGCCAGGCCGGGGAGGCGAGGCCAGGCCGGGGAGGCGAGGCCAGGCCGGGGAGGCGAGGCCAGGCCGGGGAGGCGAGGCCAGGCCGGGGAGGCGAGGTCAGGCCGGGGAGGCGAGGTCAGGCCGGGGAGGCGAGGTCAGGCCGGGGAGGTGAGGTCAGGCCGGGGAGGTGAGGTCAGGCCGGGGAGGTGAGGTCAGGCCGGGGAGGTGAGGTCAGGCCGGGGAGGTGAGGTCAGGCCGGGGAGGTGAGGTCAGGCCGGGGAGGTCAGAGCAGGGAGGTCAGAGCAGGGAGGTCAGAGCAGGGAGGTCAGGCCAGGGAGGTCAACCTACATCTGTATGTCCACTACTGGAGGCATCGTGGAGCGGCGTGTCGTCGTCCAGACCCTGGGTGTTGACTTCTGCGCCGGCCGCGATCAGAACCTTGGCCACGTCGTAGTAACCAAGGTTACATGCCTCGTGAAGAGGGGTCCAGCCTAACGGAAAGAAGAAATTGTCTTTTGAAGGGGAAACTGGAACAGTTCAGCGCCTAACGAGTTGCAGCCTTATGGGTCCACAGGGAGAGGAGTGAGAATGTGGGTTTAAGCATTACAGCAAGCCATTCTGGATAAGAGCACCTGCACACTTACTCGGTACAGGTACCCCCACCCCACCTAAATATAGCCTCGTTATTGTTACATCAATTTCTTGTGTTATTTTTATATTTATTTATTCATTTAAATATTTTCTTACATTATTTATCTTGAAATGCACTGTTGGTTAAGGCTTGTAAGTAAGCATTCCACGGTAAGGTGATGTGAAATGTGTGTGTGGGTTTAGGTGTTATTAGCAAGCCACTTTGGATAAAAGTGCCTGGTCAATGATTAAAATGTGTATGTACATCTTTAAAAAGTGACTCTGATCTTTCTAGTTTATAACGATTGGTCAGGTGTTCCTTTACCTGCGAAGTCTTTGACGTTGACATCAGCTCCCAGGCTAATGATCTCCTTGACATGCTTGGCATCGCCTCGTATGGCGGCCATGTGTAGCGGCGTCTCGCCACGCTCGTTCCTCTTGTTCACCTTGTCCCTCGCTCTGGAGGCGGTGCTGCTGGGGAGCTTCTTCTGCACCGGGGGGGCCTGGGACGGGTGGCTAGGTGTCGAGTCTGAGGAGGGATAACCGGGAGGCCCGTTATCAACAAGGCCGTTGTACCGGGAGGCCCGTTATCAACAAGGCCGTTGTACCGGGAGGCCCGTTATCGACAAGGCCGTTGTACCGGGAGGCCCGTTATCAACAAGGCCGTTGTACCGGGAGGCCCGTTATCAACAAGGCCGTTGTACCGGGAGGCCCGTTATCGACAAGGCCGTTGTACCGGGAGGCCCGTTATCAACAAGGCCGTTGTACCGGGAGGCCCGTTATCAACAAGGCCGTTGTACCGGGAGGCCCGTTATCAACAAGGCCGTTGTACCGGGAGGCCCGTTATCGACAAGGCCGTTGTACCGGGAGGCCCGTTATCAACAAGGCCGTTGTACCGGGAGGCCCGTTATCAACAAGGCCGTTGTACCGGGAGGCCCGTTATCAACAAGGCATTATGACTCTGAATCCTGATAAATATATTAACCATCCACATCTCTAAGAGGTTATGAGAGAGAGAGGAGACAGGGCAGGAATGTGTTCTGACTAACCTGGGCTGTTGTCCCTGGCGGTCATCTGCATCAGGAGGGCCATCTGCTTGCGTTCCGACAGCGGGTAGCCAAACAGGAGATTAACCGGGGCCTTCTTACTCCCCCCAGACTCCTTCTTGACTTTCTTCTTATCCGGGCCATCTTTATCTACAAACAAGAGGTAGGACAATAAACAGGGTTAGACTTAGAAACCCCCCCCCCCCCAAAAAAACACACACACACACGCCTAAAATTCTGCCAAATGAGCAAGGTGTGAATCCCAAAATGCATCTTATTCCCTATATAGCATAGTCTCTATGGACCCTAGTCAAAAAGAGCACACAATATAGGAGACAGAGTGCCATTTGGGATGCATCCAAGATGATCAACAACAAGGGTAATGCAATAAGGTGATGAAGTGCCCCCCCCATCTTTTGCACCGTACCTCTCGATCACGACACGCCCCCCCCAAAAAGGTTAGCGAGCACAGCGTTCTTAAAGGGGGGCCAGCACAGTGTGTAAGGTTGGTATAACCAACGCATCACTCATAACACCATCAAGCCAACATACAGACATGCGTGAGGTGAGCTAGCGAGCTCTAGAGAGCAGGCAGACAGTGTTTAGAGTGTAACATTGCAGGGTAGGAAAACGCGGATTAGACTAACATAACAGGATAGGAAAACGCGGATTAGACTAACATAACAGGATAGGAAGACTGGGATTAGACTAACATAACAGGATAGGAAGACTGGGATTAGACTAACATAACAGGATAGGAAGACTGGGATTAGACTAACATAACAGGATAGGAAGACTGGGATTAGACTAACATAACAGGATAGGAAGACTGGGATTAGACTAACATAACAGGATAGGAAGACTGGGATTAGACTAACATAACAGGATAGGAAGACTGGGATTAGACTAACATAACAGGATAGGAAGCCTGGGATTAGACTAACATAACAGGATAGGAAGCCTGGGATTAGACTAACATAACAGGATAGGAAGCCTGGGATTAGACTAACATAACAGGATAGGAAGACTAGGATTAGACTAACATAACAGGATAGGAAGACTGGGATTAGACTAACATAACAGGATAGGAAGACTGGGATTAGACTAACATAACAGGGTAGGAATACGGGGATTAGACTGACAGGGTAGGAAGACGGGGATTAGACTAACATAACAAGGTAGGAAGACTGGGATTAGACTAACATAACAGGATAGGAAGACTGGGATTAGACTAACATAACAGGATAGGAAGACGGGGATTAGACTAACATAACTGGGCTGGAAGACTGGGATTAGACCAACATAGCAGGATAGGAAGACTGGGATTAGACCAACATAACAGGATAGGAAGACTGGGATTAGACCAACATAACAGGGCTGGAAAACAGGGATTAGACTAACATAACAGGGCTGGAAAACGGGATTAGACTAACATAACAGGATAGGAAGACTGGGGACTAACATAACAGTGTAGGGCTGTAAAACGGGGATTAGACTAACATAACAGGGCTGGAAAATGGGGATTAGACTAACATAACAGGGTAGGAAGACTGGGGACTAACATAACAGTGTAGGGCTGGAAGACTGGGATTAGACTAACATAACAAGGTAGGAACAGGACATAACAGGATAGGAAGACTGGGATTAGACTAGTATAACAGGATAGGAAGACTGGGATTAGACTAGTATAACAGGATAGGAAGACTGGGATTAGACTAACATAACAGGATAGGAAGATGGGGATTAGACTAACATAACAAGGTAGGAAGATGGGATTAGACCAACATAACAGTGTAGGGCTGTAAAACGGGGATTAGACTAACATAACAGTGTAGGAAAACGGGATTAGACCAACATAACAGGGTAGAGCTGTAAAACGGGGATTAGACTAACATAACAGGGCTGTAAAACGGGGACTAACATAACAGTGTAGGAAGACAGCATAGTAGCATGCAAGGGAAACTATAAGGCCACTGCAAGTGTGTGTGTTTACAGCATGGCAGAGGGTGTTGGGTACATTACATGGAGTTGCTGCAGTTACTACAAGACACCTACACACCTACACACAACACATGTATGTGTATGTATATATGTGTGTGTGCATGTGTGTTAACTTCATAGCAGCATAGCGTAGACTCGAGGACCCAGGCTGCAGTGACAGTTACCTGCTAAACACATCCTGCAGGGAGTCACTAACCTCCCTTCAGACTCTCCCCAGGACTCAGTGGACTGGCCTGGGTCTGACTCATCTACTGGGCAAAGCAGAGACACGGGGCGGGGGGGGGGGGGTAAGAGGAAGAGGAAGGGAGGGAAGGAAGTGAGGGAAGAGGAATGGAGGAAAGAGGAAGGGAGAGAGGGAAGAGAAGGGGAGATGAGGAGGAGGAGGAGGAGAGAGAGCAGGGGGAAAGCAACGCATTAATGCACGCCGCTCTCTCACACACACACACACACATCTCTAAACATATGAGTCATTACAGGAGACGGTGAAGATCCAGGGTGGAGTGGGCTGTTGCTTTGCTTCACTACCCAAAAGCACACAACTAGCTCCTCCGTTGTAGGCTGTTCAATTCAGACGCTCACGTCAAGATGTGACCTAGAAACTCCGACCAACTGGCAGGTGTCTTCACTGACATTTTCAACCTCTCCCTGACCGAGTCTGTAATACCAACATGTTTCAAGCAGACCACCATAGTCCCTGTGCCCAAGAACACTAAGGTAACCTGCCTAAATGACTACAGACCCGTAGCACTCACGTCTGTAGCCATGAAGTGCTTTGAAAGGCTGGTAATGGCTCACATTAACACCATTATCCCAGAAACCCTAGACCCACTCCAATTTGCAAACCGCCCCAACAGATCCACAGATGACGCAATCTCTACTGCACTCCACACTGCCCTTTCACACCTGGACAAAAGGAACACCTATGTGAGAATGCTGTTCATTGACTACAGCTCAGCGTTCAACACCATAGTCCCCTCCAAACTCATCACCATGCTAGGGACCGTGGGACTGAATCCCTCCCTCTGCAACTGGATCCTGGACTTCCTGATGGGGGCGCCCCCAGGTGGTGAGGATAGGTAACAACACATCTACCACACTGATCCTCAACATGGGGGCTCCTCAGGGGTGCGTGCTCAGCCTCCTCACCATGTTCACTCATGACTCATGGCCAGGCACAACTCCAACACCATCATTAAGTTTGCCGACAACACAACATGATCACCAACAACAACAACGAGACAGCCTATAGGGAGGTGGTCAGAGACCTGGCCGTGTGGTGCCAGGACAATAACCTCTCTCCCTCAACGTGATCAAGACAAAGGAGATGATTGTGGACTACAGGAAAAGAAGGACTCAGCACGCCCCCATTCTCATCAACGGGGCTGTTGTGGAGCAGGTTGAGAGCTTCAAGTTCCTTGGTGTCCACATCACCATCAAACTAACATGGTTCAAGAACACCAAGACAGTCGTGAAAAGGGCACATCAAAACCTAATACCCCTCAGGAGACTGAAAAGATTTGTCATGGTTCCTCAGATCCTCAAAAGGTTCTACAGCTGCACCATCGAGAGCATCCTGACCAGTTGCCTGGTATGACAACTGCTCGGCCTCCGACCGCAAGGCACGACAGAGGGTAGTGCGAATGGACCAGTACATCACTAGGGCCAAGCTTCCTGCCATCCAGGACCTCTATACCACACAGTGTCAGAGGAAGGCCATAAAAAATGTCAAAGACTCCAGCCACCCTAGTCATCGACTGTTCTCTCTGCAACAGCACGGCAAGCGGTAACGGAGCGCCAAGTCTAGGTCCACGAGGCTTCTAAACAGCTTCTACCCCCAAGCCATAAGACTGCTGAAAAGCTAATCAAATGGCTACCCAGACTATTTGCATTGCCCCCCCCCCCCCATTTAACACCACTGCTACTCTGTTATCATCTATATACATAGTGACTTTAATAACTCTACCTACATGTACATATTACCTCAATTACCTCGACTAACCGATGCCCCCGCACATTGACTCTGTACCGGTACCCACTGTATATAGCCTCGCTATTCTAATTTTACTGCCACTCTTGAATAACTTGTTTATTTTATTAATTTTTTGTTATCTTTTTTTTTTTTTACTGCATTTTTGGTTAAGGGCTTTAAAGTAAGCAATTCACTGTTGTATTCAGCGCCTGTGACAAATAACATTTGATTTGAAACCAAGCCTCGAAGGAATTGTCCGTAGAGCTCAGACAGGATTGCGTCGAGGCACAGATCTGGGGAAGGGTACCAAAACATTTACGCAGCATTAAAAGGTCCCCAAGAACACAGTTTCCTCCATCATTCTTAAATGGAAGAAGTTTGCCCACCCCGCCAAACAGGGGAGAAGGGCCTTGGTCAGGAAGGTGACCAAAAACTTGATGGTCACTCTGACAGAGATCCAGAGTTCCTCTGTGGAGATGGGAGAACCTTCCAGAAGGACATCCATCTCTGCAGCACTCCACCAATCAGGCCTTTATGGTAGAGTGGCCAGACAGAAGCCACTCCTCAGTAAAAGGCACATGACAGCCAGCTCGGAGTTTGCCAAAATGCACCTAAAGGACTCTGAGAAACAAGAGTCTCTGGTCTGATGAAACCAAGATGCATTGTGCTGTATTGGGTGTCGATTGATGAGGGGGGAAAAAAATGATGTAATCCATTTTAGAATAAGGCTGTAACGTAACAAAATGTGGATAAAGTCATGGGGTCTGAATACTTTCCGAAGGCACTGTAAACATAAACACAAGGGGTCTGAATACTTTCCGAAGGCACTGTAAACATAAACACAAGGGGTCTGAATACTTTCTGAATGCACTGTAAACAAACACAAGGGGTCTGAATACTTTCCGAAGGCACTGTAAACATAAACACAAGGGGTCTGAATACTTTCCGAAGGCACTGTAAACATAAACACAAGGGGTCTGAATACTTTCCGAAGGCACTGTAAACATAAACACAAGGGGTCTGAATACTTTCCAAATGAAATTCATCACGTCAGCTTGAACCAGAAGCCAGGATTTGACTTAACTTACGATTTAACAAAAGACTCATCCTTTAACACAATTAGGAATTGTCACAGTGCAACTCAAACTTCTACTCAATAGTTGTTTTTTATGTATTGTAGACACAATACATTTCATCTGAGCTAAAATGGGGAGGAGACCAGGGACAGGGACAGGGTTAGGGCCAGGGTCAGGGCCAGGGACAGGGTCAGGGCCAGGGACAGGGTCAGGGACAGGGTTAGGGCCAGGGACAAGGACAGGGACAGGGTCAGGGCCAGGGACAGGGACAGGGCCAGGGACAGGGCCAGGGACAGGGTTAGGGCCAGGGACAAGGTCAGGGACAGGGCCAGGGACAGGGCCAGGGACAGGGCCAGGGACAGGGCCAGGGACAGGGCCAGGGCCAGGGCCAGGGTCAGGGCCAGGGCCAGGGTCAGGGCCAGGGTCAGGGCCAGGGTCAGGGACAGGGCCAGGGACAGGGCCAGGGTCAGGGCCAGGGTCAGGGACAGGGCCAGGGACAGGGTCAGGGACAAGGACAAGGACAGGGTTAGGGCCAGGGACAAGGACAGGGTTAGGGCCTGGGCTTACTCCATGGGATTATGGGCGAACATTCAGTATAACATTTATTCAGAGCTAAAAACGTGGAGTAGACGGAGTAACGGTTCACCGAGTGTGTAGGCCTAAGTTTGTCCTGTATAGGCCACCTTACCCAGGGCCCTCCTTCCTTCTTAGTAATTACAGATTCAACCCTGTTTCAGATCCAGGATCGGACTGAAAATGACCTGTTATAGACTTCAAAGAAGAGCAGCACTGTGTGTGTTGTTGGGAAAGTTGCAATAAGGGGTTTCAATATCCAAACCATGGGTTGGTTGGATACAGGGGACTGTGTGTGTGTGTGTGTGTGTGTGTGTGTGTGTGTGTGTGTGTGTGTGACTGGTTACAGGGAAGCTCAACACAGAAAGTATAAGGCCATTACACCAGATGAAGGCTTAATGATACCAGCAATGAGCAGTGCTACTATTGCCTCAGTACACCTCTCTGGCTGTTCCAGATTTGAGTAGAAGTGAAAACAAGAAGCTGAATACGTTGGTGTTGTAGAAGAACAAGGCAACCCCCCCCCCCCCCCCACGTCAGATTCTGACTGCAGCATTTAACGTTCATATTTGAGTCATTTAGCCGAGTCTCCAGTCAACCAACGACCTTACACACTTTCAGATCGTGTTGTTTACTTAACGTTACTATGAACAATGTACCGTGTATCATACCAGACCAGCTGTTGTTTACTTAAGGTTACTATGAACAATGTACCATGTATCATACCAGACCAGAGCAGCTGTTGTTTACTTAACGTTACTATGAACAATGTACCATGTATCATACCAGACCAGAGCAGCTGTTGTTTACTTAACGTTACTATGAACAATGTACCGTGTATCATACCAGACCAGAGCAGCTGTTGTTTACTTAACAATACTATGAACAATGTACCATGTATCATACCAGACCAGAGCAGCTGTTGTTTACTTAAGGTTACTGTGAACAATGTACCATGTATCATACCAGACCAGAGCAGCTGTTGTTTACTTAACGTTACTATGAACAATGTACCATGTATCATACCAGACCAGTACAGCGGTTGTTTACTTAACAATACTATGAACAATGTACCATGTATCATACCAGACCAGAGCAGCTGTTGTTTACTTAAGGTTACTGTGAACAATGTACCATGTATCATACCAGACCAGTACAGCGGTTGTTTACTTAACAATACTATGAACAATGTACCATGTATCATACCAGACCAGAGCAGCTGTTGTTTACTTAACGTTACTATGAACAATGTACCATGTATCATACCAGACCAGAGCAGCTGTTGTTTACTTAACGTTACTATGAACAATGTACCATGTATCATACCAGACCAGAGCAGCTGTTGTTTACTTAAGGTTACTGTGAACATGTTTACATACAGTTGAAGTCGGAAGTTTACATACACCTTAAACCAAATACATTTAAACTTTGTTTTTCACCATTCCTGACATTTAATCCTAGTAAAAAAATCCCCCGTTTTAGGTCAGTTAGGATCCCAACTTTATTTTAAGAATGTGAAATGTCAGAATAATAGTAGAGAGAATGATTTATTTTATTTCTTTCATCACATTCCCAGTGGGTCAGAAGTTTACAAACACTCAATTAGTATTTGCTAGCATTGCCTTTAAATGGTTTAACTTTGGTCAAATGTTTCGGGTAGCCTTCCACAAGCTTCCCACAATAAGTTGGGTGAATTTTGTCCCATTCCTCCTGACAGAGCTGGTGTAACTGAGTCATGTTTGTTGGCCTCTTATACTAGGTATACACTCTTATACTAGATATACACTCAATATATGCTAGATTTATACTCTTATACTAGATATATACTCATACTAGATATACACTCATACTAGATATACACTCATACTAGATATACACTCATACTAGATATATAAGATATATACTCTTATACTAGATATACACTCTTATACTAGATATACATTCTTATACTCGATTTATACTCTTATACTAGATATATAATCTTACACTAGATATATAATAGATATACTCTTATACTAGATATACACTTATATACTAGATATATACTCAATTTATACTCTTATACTAGATATATAATAGATATATACTCTTATACTAGATATACACTCATACTAGATATATACTAGATATATACTCTTATACTAGATATACATTCTTATACTAGATATATACTCTTATACTAGATATACACTCATACTAGATATATACTAGATATATACTCTTATACTAGATATACATTCTTATACTAGATATATACTCTTATACTAGATATATACTCTTATACTAGATATACATTCTTATACTAGATATACACTCTTATACTAGATATACACTCTTATACTAGATATATACTAGATATATACTCTTATACTAGATATACATTCTTATACTAGATATATACTCTTATACTAGATATACATTCTTATACTAGATATACACTCATACTAGATATATACTAGATATACTCTTATACTAGATATATACTCTTATACTAGATATACATTCTTATACTAGATATATACTCTTATACTAGATATACACTCTTATACTAGATATACATTCTTATACTAGATATACACTCTTATACTAGATATACACTCTTATACTAGATATACACTCTTATACTAGATATATACTCTTATACTAGATATATACTCTTATACTAGATATACATTCTTATACTAGATATACACTCATACTAGATATACACTCATACTAGATATACATTCTTATACTAGATATATACTCTTATACTAGATATACACTCTTATACTAGATATACACTCTTATACTAGATATACACTCTTATACTAGATATACACTCTTATACTAGATATACACTCTTATACTAGATATACACTCTTATACTAGATATACACTCTTATACTAGATATACACTCTTATACTAGATATACACTCTTATACTAGATATACACTCTTATACTAGATATACACTCTTATACTAGATATACACTCTTATACTAGATATACACTCTTATACTAGATATACACTCTTATACTAGATATACACTCTTATACTAGATATACACTCTTATACTAGATATACACTCTTATACTAGATATACATTCTTATACTAGATATATACTCTTATACTAGATATATACTCTTATACTAGATATATACTCTTATTTATGAAGGTACAGCACATGATTGATTGTATTAGAGTATCATGCATCTGCATGGATGCCCAGCCCACATGGCCTTTATAAGACACTATTTGTTGTATCCGAATCAAATACAAAAGTACATAAAAAAATGTTTATTTTTTTTAAATATACCCCATCACCATCTCACACACACACACACACACACACACACAGTTGTGAAATAGCCATGTGAGACGTGGGATGCTGGTACCTGTGTCTGATTCTCTCTCCTTGTTGCGAGGGGGGCTCACGGTGAAGGACAGTTTGCGTTTCATGATAGACTTGGGTGGTTTCCCTTCCTTACCCCCCAGAAACTCACTGCGGTCAAGCTTCGGAGTCTTGGTGAAGAGGGAAATCTTATCTTTGCTCTTATCTTTGCTCTACAAACACTCAATTAGTATTTGCTAGCATTGCCTTTAAATGGTTTAACTTTGGTCAAATGTTTCGGGTAGCCTTCCACAAGCTTCCCACAATAAGTTGGGTGAATTTTGTCCCATTCCTCCTGACAGAGCTGGTGTAACTGAGTCATGTTTGTTGGCCTCTTATACTAGGTATACACTCTTATACTAGATATACACTCAATATATGCTAGATTTATACTCTTATACTAGATATATACTCATACTAGATATACACTCATACTAGATATACACTCATACTAGATATACACTCATACTAGATATATAAGATATATACTCTTATACTAGATATACACTCTTATACTAGATATACACTCTTATACTAGATATACACTCTTATACTAGATATACACTCTTATACTCGATTTATACTCTTATACTAGATATATAATCTTACACTAGATATATAATAGATATACTCTTATACTAGATATACACTTATATACTAGATATATACTCAATTTATACTCTTACACTAGATATATAATAGATATATACTCTTATACTAGATATACACTCATACTAGATATATACTAGATATATACTCTTATACTAGATATACATTCTTATACTAGATATATACTCTTATACTAGATATACATTCTTATACTAGATATACACTCTTATACTAGATATACATTCTTATACTAGATATACACTCTTATACTAGATATACACTCATACTAGATATATACTAGATATATACTCTTATACTAGATATACATTCTTATACTAGATATATACTCTTATACTAGATATACATTCTTATACTAGATATACACTCATACTAGATATATACTAGATATACTCTTATACTAGATATACATTCTTATACTAGATATATACTCTTATACTAGATATACATTCTTATACTAGATATATACTCTTATACTAGATATACATTCTTATACTAGATATACACTCTTATACTAGATATACACTCTTATACTAGATATACACTCTTATACTAGATATACACTCTTATACTAGATATATACTCTTATACTAGATATACACTCTTATACTAGATATACATTCTTATACTAGATATACACTCATACTAGATATACACTCATACTAGATATACATTCTTATACTAGATATATACTCTTATACTAGATATATACTCTTATACTAGATATATACTCTTATACTAGATATATACTCTTATACTAGATATACACTCTTATACTAGATATACACTCTTATACTAGATATACACTCTTATACTAGATATACACTCTTATACTAGATATACACTCTTATACTAGATATACACTCTTATACTAGATATACACTCTTATACTAGATATACACTCTTATACTAGATATACACTCTTATACTAGATATACACTCTTATACTAGATATACACTCTTATACTAGATATACACTCTTATACTAGATATACACTCTTATACTAGATATACACTCTTATACTAGATATACACTCTTATACTAGATATACACTCTTATACTAGATATACACTCTTATACTAGATATACACTCTTATACTAGATATACACTCTTATACTAGATATACATTCTTATACTAGATATATACTCTTATACTAGATATATACTCTTATTTATGAAGGTACAGCACATGATTGATTGTATTAGAGTATCATGCATCTGCATGGATGCCCAGCCCACATGGCCTTTATAAGACACTATTTGTTGTATCCGAATCAAATACAAAAGTACATAAAAAAATGTTTATTTTTTTTAAATATACCCCATCACCATCTCACACACACACACACACACACACACACACACACAGTTGTGAAATAGCCATGTGAGACGTGGGATGCTGGTACCTGTGTCTGATTCTCTCTCCTTGTTGCGAGGGGGGCTCACGGTGAAGGACAGTTTGCGTTTCATGATAGACTTGGGTGGTTTCCCTTCCTTACCCCCCAGAAACTCACTGCGGTCAAGCTTCGGAGTCTTGGTGAAGAGGGAAATCTTATCTTTGCTCTGGAAAAAAAAAAAGGGGGGGGGGGGGGGGGAATTGCAACAGGGGTTACATTATAATGCAGAATTCAGTGTTTTTTTCCCCCATGCAGAAAAATGTAATAATAATTTTTTTAAACACTGAATAAATATCTTACTGCGTTTTGTAAACGGAGATCTAAAGTGTTCTCTAATCTGTTCTTATTGTCAATTTCTACTCCGCTTCAGACAAAATGTTGTGCTTCAGTTACACATCTCCACTGGGATGAGAAATCCTTGCTATCGTCTTCAGGACACACGAACGGCACTCTTCCTCTCTCATGGCAGAGAGGAAGAGGCAACGGTTGCTTTTCTCCAGTAGATATAGATTAACGACAAGCAAAACACGAGGAAAATGTAGCTGGCTACATTCCATCTAGTACCATAAGGAATCTGATGGCCATGCATCGTTCATGCAGTAAAATGACTTGCGCTTTTCATCGTAAGCTAATTTACTTTACCTCGGGGCGGCAGCGTAGCCTAGTGGTTAGAGGGGAGGGGCGGCAGCGTAGCCTAGTGGTTAGAGGGGAGGGGCGGCAGCGTAGCCTAGTGGTTAGAGGGGAGGGGCGGCAGCGTAGCCTAGTGGTTAGAGGGGAGGGGCGGCAGCGTAGCCTAGTGGTTAGAGGGGAGGGGCGGCAGCGTAGCCTAGTGGTTAGAGGGGAGGGGCGGCAGCGTAGCCTAGTGGTTAGAGGGGAGGGGCGGCAGCGTAGCCTAGTGGTTAGAGGGGAGGGGCGGCAGCGTAGCCTAGTGGGTTAGAGGGGAGGGGCGGCAGCGTAGCCTAGTGGTTAGAGGGGAGGGGAGGCAGGTAGCCTAGTGGTTAGAGTGTAGGGGCGGCAGCGTAGCCTAGTGGTTAGAGGGGAGGGGAGGCAGGTAGCCTAGTGGTTAGAAGGGAGGTGAGGCAGGTAGCCTAGTGGTTTAGAGCGTTGGACTAGTCACCGAAAGGTTGTAAGATCGAATCCTCCGAGCTGACAAGGTACAAAAAAGAAATCTGTCGTGCTGTTCCCTGAACGAGGCAGTTAACCCACTGTTCCTAGGCCCGTCATTGAAAATAAGAATTTGTTCTTGACTGACTTGCCTAGTTAAATAAAGGTTAAATAAAGGTGAAATAAATATAAACTTGTGTGGCTGCCAGCCAAATAGCGTTGCACTTCTGTTTCAATCGGATGAAAACGAAGATATTTTCTGCCGAATGTTTTTGCATTAAATTTGTGTGATGAAAAACGAGTTGCCCGGCCCCATATAATAAACATTAAAGCAAACAAAAAAAAAAACTTTCGATATAAAAACTCGGGTGAAATTGTTTAAAAACGCAGCTTTATTGATGCTGTTGGTTTTGAAAAAAAAATGCTGATTTCTGCCGTACAATTGAATTTCAGTGGCTTAGTTAAAAGAGTAGTTTCCCGTTGTCGTCTGGAGTTGGATGCATTTATCCTTTAGTTATCGAGATGAGTTATAGATGAGATATCTTCCTATCAGAGTATGTGAGCAGAGTTGAAGGGGTCGGAAATCTCGCTTATCGTTCAGGGAGTGGTGCTCAGGCGAGAATTAAATTATTATTATTATATTTTTTTTAAAAACGCCGTTCCAAATGAGCTTCATTCATAAAAAATACAATATTTTTTTAAAATCACCATTTAACCAACACCAATCTATTTACGTGACGACCTGGACCTACCATTTGGTTTTGAAATATTGAAACCAAACCGTAAGACGTGAAAGTACTTTAATTAACATGCCAGCAGCTGAGAAACCCCTCTCTCCGTGCTTGCAGAGCCACTGGGAATTTCACGGTAAGGTTGTATTCCTGTTGTATTCGGCACATATGACATATACAATATGATTTGGACACTAAACACCCTGCAGGCCACTCTTGCCAGGCTGGGCAGGGACGTAGTTCATTTTTCTACGGGTAAGCCTAAAAAGGTTTTTAGGCAAAATAACTCTATCAAAAAACAGAAACCTCCTTGAAAATGTTCATATATAAAAAGGTCAAAATCAATTATAGCCTGTGTGTCCTTATGGGGATGTGATACTATACTATTTCTGATCGTCTTAACTCAACATGACTTTGAGAAGCTCCACAGTGATGGTTTCTTCGCCTCAAACGAAGAAACCATCACTGTTTTTTAAATCCACCGAGAATGACAATAGAACCTCATCGTGGCCTATTTGGAAAATCTTTCCAGCTATCTCCCTTTCCATAACCACTCAGCATGGAAAGAGGGGGAAAAAAATGTCATGTTCTGATCCGGAGCAAACGTCATCATTTTTTATTTATTTTAAATAGGCCTACCTGATTACTAAGTATCCCGCGCAAATATCCTACAGCTGCGCTGGAAACTGAGGGCCCAGAATATTTTATACAATATTGCAAGTTTGCTAACATGAGTTTTGGGTCAGACCAAGTTGATACAGACAGGCCATGTGTAGCCAAAGTGACTAAAAGGATATTTATTTTTTACAACCCGGATATTTTCTACCTGCAGGCTGCAATGTTTTAATTTGTTGGCTTCATGGAGCCTATTTTTACATATTGCCAATGGAAGCTTTGTATCATTATTATTTAGATATAATGTTGATTAACCATATCTCAAAATCAATGTCATATGAAGACTTATAAATGAAATGAAACTCTTCCACGAAAACAGGCATATGAAAATTATAGCTAAGATAACTTTGCACTTAAAATGGAAAAAGGGTCGCCCCCCGCCGGTGTAGCCCTATTACCGGTGTAGCCCTATTACCGGTGTAGCACTATTACCGGTGTAGCCTATTACCGGTGTAGCCCTATTACCGGTGTAGCCCTATTACCGGTGTAGCCCTATTACCGGTGTAGCCCTATTACCGGTGTAGCCCTATTACCGGTGTAGCCCTATTACCGGTGTAGCCCTATTACCGGTGTAGCCCTATTACCGGTGCCGACCAGTGGTGCAGCCTATTACCGGTGCCGACCAGTGGTGCCGGCCATTACCGGTGCCGGCCATTACCGGTGCAGCCCATTACCGGTGCAGCCCATTACCGGTGCAGCCCATTACCGGTGCAGCCCATTACCGGTGCAGCCCATTACCGGTGCAGCCCATTACAGGTGCAGCCCATTACCGGTGCAGCCCATTACCGGTGCAGCCCATTACCGGTGCAGCCCATTACCGGTGCAGCCCATTACCGGTGCAGCCCATTACCGGTGCAGCCCATTACCGGTGCAGCCCATTACCGGTGCAGCCCATTACCGGTGCAGCCTATTACCGGTGCAGCCTATTACCGGTGCAGCCTATTACCGGTGCAGCCTATTACCGGTGCCGACCGGTGGTGTAGCCTATTACTGGTACTGACCAGTGGTGCAGCCTATTACCGGTGTAGCCTATTACCGGTGCAGCCCATTACCGGTGCAGCCCATTACCGGTGCAGCCTATTACCGGTGCAGCCTATTACCGGTGCAGCCTATTACCGGTGCAGCCTATTACCGGTGCAGCCTATTACCGGTACCGACCAGTGGTGTAGCCTATTACCGGTGCCGACCAGTGGTGCAGCCTATTACCGGTGCAGCCTATTACCGGTACTGACCAGTGGTGCAGCCTATTACTGGTACTGACCAGTGGTGCAGCCTATTACCGGTGCCGACCAGTGGTGTAGCCTATTACCGGTGTAGCCTATTACTGGTACCGACCAGTGGTGCAGCCTATTACCGGTGCAGCCTATTACCGGTACCGACCAGTGGTGTAGCCTATTACCGGTACCGACCGGTGGTGTAGCCTATTACTGGTGTAGCCTATTACCGGTGTAGCCTATTACCGGTACCGACCAGTGGTGTAGCCTATTACAGGTGTAGCCTATTACTGGTGCAGCCTATTACCGGTGCAGCCTATTACCGGTGCCGACCAGTGGTGTAGCCTATTACCGGTGCCGACCAGTGGTGCAGCCTATTACCGGTGCAGCCTATTACCGGTACTGACCAGTGGTGCAGCCTATTACTGGTACTGACCAGTGGTGCAGCCTATTACCGGTGCCAACCAGTGGTGTAGCCTATTACCGGTGCAGCCTATTACCGGTGTAGCCTATTACTGGTACCGACCAGTGGTGCAGCCTATTACCGGTGCAGCCTATTACCGGTACCGACCGGTGGTGTAGCCTATTACCGGTACCGACCGGTGGTGTAGCCTATTACCGGTGTAGCCTATTACCGGTACCGACCAGTGGTGTAGCCTATTACAGGTGTAGCCTATTACTGGTGTAGCCTATTACTGGCAAGTTCAGGAGCAAAGTGCTAGAATCTTATTTTCTTCTCGTTAGGCTATATTGATCTCTGGCTCCATCTTTAATAATTTGTGTCTTCATCTGTAATATCAACATCAGACAAGCTCAGTAGCCAACATATAGTTGATTTATTAACACATAGGGTGTGTGGCTATATATGGAAAAATACCCGTTTTTTATTTTATTTTTTAGATTGGTCTAAAGAACAGACGACTCTTGGTCTGCCATTTTATTTATTTTTTTGTCAGAGACCGATCACATGCTCTGCTTAACATCTTGTAGATCTGACCATGGACTACTTGCTAACCCAGAAACTGTATACCGTATATTGTTCCCAGGGGGCTAGGACATACGTGCCAAAAGAGATCAAGAGAAGCTAGGGGTTGTTCCTAGACCAGATCGTGCCGGGCGGGTGTAGAATATATAATATATACTGTGTGTATAAGTGTACCTTCTTCCCAGTCGGTTTGTCCACCATGGATCCATCTCTGTCGGCCCCGGGTTTCGCCATGGTGCAGTGTTGCTGGTGGTGCGGATGGTCTCCCTCCCCTACCACCCACCGTGTGACTAGCTACGACAGCTACGGCCCAGCACGCTCATCATGCTCCTACAACAGAAGACATGTTATGAAGAGAACATCAACACTACATGTTATATGTTATGTTAGGTTAGCCGCGTGACTAGCTACCGGATTAATCATGCTCCTATAATGCACAGGAAGAGAACAATCGACAATTCTCAAATGATCTCAATTAGCCTATCAGAAGCTTCTAAAGCCATGACATCATTTTCTGGAATTTTCCAAGCTGTTTAAAGGCACAGTCAACTTAGTGTATGTAAACTTCTGACCCACTGGAATTGTGATACAGTGAATTATAAGTGGAACAATCTGTCTGTAAACAATTGTTGGAAAAATGGCTTGTGTCATGCACAAAGTAGATGTCCTAACCGACTTGCCAAAAATATAGTTTGTTAACAAGAAATTTGTGGAGTGGTTGGAAAAACGAGTTTTAATGACTCCAACCTAAGTATGTAAACTTCCAACTTCATCTGTATATACTGTTTGTCATGTTAGTTGTGCGATGAGCTATGACAGCTACGGCTCAGAGCGTTCATTATGCTCCTACAACAACACAGGAGGCCATGGTGAGAATTTCAAGTCATTCACTTAAGACATATCCACCCCCCTACCCCCATACCAATATGATGACGCTTAAACTTAAGAGCCTACAATTGAGCCAAACACGTCGCCTCCAAAATGAAACATTTCAATTGTATTTTATTCAAACTTCCTGGGGTCCGACAATTACAAAACCATGAAAAATAACTGCGAGAGATCAGAGGGTAATGTATTCTGTAAAAGTGGTTAAAAAAAAAAAAAAAACAGAAAGCTCATTGGCCGATACCACTTTGTATGCATTGCTACACGGTTCACGTGGAAATTTCCACAACTGTTGAAAGTGGCACTACTGTGACATGTAGAGAAATACAGTGCAACATCTATGGGGGGGGGGGGGGGGGGGGGTACAGTGTGATTCATTAGGTTAGGGGCTCTCTCACTCTCACAGGGAAATCTCCCTCACCCACACCCACCCACCCACCCACCCACCCACCTAAGTCTATGGTCATGTGTTGTCCTATGGATCATATTCATTGACTGACTTTAGGTTTCAGCTTCAAAAACAGCAGAAAAAAAAATACTACATTTTTGGTTATAAAAACAATATATATTTCACAGCGGTTCAGATGGTACAATGACTAGCTACACTATACTTGCTTGTTTTGTCCTATAAACTTGAAACGATTAGAATTATAGCGTCTTTAAATTTTAACTTCGAATGGGATAGGAACGTCCCAAGGATCCCGGATAAAGCCCTTTAAAAAAAAAAATTTTTTTTATTTATTTATTTTTTTACATCAGCTGATATCTCAAAGTGCTGTACAGAAACCCAGCCTAAAACCCCAAACAGCAAGCAATGCAGGTGTAGAGGCACGGGGGCTAGGAAAAAGTCCCTAGAAAGGCAGGAACCGAGGAAGAAACCTAGAGAGAAACCAGGCGTGTTTTCCACTAGCACAACAGACAAATAGAAAGAAAAAACTAAAAGCAGGAGTGTATTTGTGGTGTTGCACCGACCAGACCATGTGGTACTGCACGTGCTGCTGAGGTCTTTACTGGGGCCTTACAAGAGAGATGAGTGTGTGGGTGAGGGCTACGTTACAGAGTGTGTGTGTGTGTGTGTGTGTGTGTGTGTGTGTGTGTGTATATATATATATATATATATATATAGAAGGGAGGAAGTGGACTAGTTATGTTACAGAGCAGTACAGCTCACCTAGAAATGTATTGTATCGTGTACAGTACAGGACTGATATGAAGTCAGTGACTCTTACAGGCTTCTACATTACGGATCCCAGGTTTCTATATTACGGATCCCCAATAGCTGCAGCTACTCCTCCAGGGGTAAAGGCAGATATATACAATGTTAAAAACCATTTTAAAACACACCAGATTTTACAACACATTAAGTCTCTCAGGCCACTACTCTACAACACAAAATCCATTTGTACGTGTGTGTTTAGTGTGTATGTTAACATGTGTGTGTGTGTGTGTGTGTCTCTTCACAGTCCCCACTGTTCCATAAGGTGTATTTTTCATCTGCTTTATATTATCTGATTCTACTGCTTGAATTAGTTACTTGATGTGGAATAGAGTTCCATGTAGTCATGGCTCTCTGTAGTACTGTGGAATAGAGTTCCATGTAGTCATGGCTCTATGTAGTACTGTGGAATAGAGTTCCATGTAGTCATGGCTCTATGTAGTACTGTGGAATAGAGTTCCATGTAGTCATGGCTCTATGTAGTACTGTGGAATAGAGTTCCATGTAGTCATGGCTCTCTGTAGTACTGTGGAATAGAGTTCCATGTAGTCATGGCTCTATGTAGTACTGTGGAATAGAGTTCCATGTAGTCATGGCTCTCTGTAGTACTGTGGAATAGAGTTCCATGTAGTCATGGCTCTCTGTAGTACTGTGGAATAGAGTTCCATGTAGTCATGGCTCTCTGTAGTACTGTGGAATAGAGTTCCATGTAGTCATGGCTCTATGTAGTACTGTGGAATAGAGTTCCCTGTAGTCATGGCTCTATGTAGTACTGTGCACCTCCCATGGTTTGTTCTGGACTTGGGGACTGTGAAGAGACCTCTTGTGATACGTCTTGTTGGGTATGCATGGGTGTCTGAGCTGTGTGCTAGTAGCTTGAAAAACAGACACCTCGGTGTATTCAGCAGGTCAATGCCTCTCACAGATACATAGTAGTGATGAAGTCAAATTTCTCCTCTACTTTGAGCTCCTCGCTGTTGTACATTGACGGGCCAGTCGTCCTGCCCGTGAATTTTCCTAAGTCCCTCTTTGCGTCACCTGACGACATGACAGGACAGCAGTCCAAGTGTTGGCTTGGGCGGTATCAAACCCTACTGGTCTGGTCTTCTGTAATCTGAAGGTTAGCAATGCTAACAATTACATGTAAAATCCCATAGAGAATGCTAACGAGAGCATAGAGAATATATTATACGGTCTCCAAAACTATTTTTCAGGACAGACAAGGTCATAAAGTTAAACAAGTAACTAAAAAATACTACTCAGTTTGACAGCAAGGCTCTTGATCCAGGAGGGGATTCTCTGCTGTTTGTATTTATCATGGATCCCCATTAGTTCTGCCGAGGCAGCAGCTACTCTTCCTGGGGTTTATTATGGATCCCCATTAGTTCCTGCCGAGGCAGCAGCTACTCTTCCTGGGGTTTATTATGGATCCCCATTAGTTCCTGTCGAGGCAGCAGCTACTCTTCCTGGGGTTTATTATGGATCCCCATTAGTTCCTGCCAAGGCAGCAGCTACTCTTCCTGGGGTTTATTATGGATCCCCATTAGTTCCTGCCAAGGCAGCAGCTACTCTTCCTGGGGTTTATTATGGATCCCCATTAGTTCCTGTCGAGGCAGCAGCTACTCTTCCTGGGGTTTATTATGGATCCCCATTAGTTCCTGTCAAGGCAGCAGCTACTCTTCCTGGAGTTTATTATGGATCCCCATCAGTTCCTGTCAATGTAGCAGCTACTCTTCCTGGGGTTTATTATGGATCCCCATCAGTTCCTGCCAAGGCAGCAGCTACTCTTCCTGGGGTCCAGCATAATTAATACAGTGCATTCGGAAAGTATTCAGACCCCATCACTTTTTTTCCACATTTTGTTACGTTACAGCCTTCTTACAAAATTGATTAAATTAAAAACGTTTCTCATTAATCTATACAAAACACCATCATGACAAAGCTAAAATAGGTTTAGACATTTTATACAAAAAAAATACCTTCCATTCAGACCCTTCCACGCCACCCATTCTGAAACTAACAGCAGTTCTTTGTTAAGTTTGCAGTCATTTCACTCGCTGTAGTAGCTGACGTGTATAGTGTTGAGTCATCCGCATTCATAGACACATTGGCTTTATTAAAGGCCAGTGGCATGTCGTTAGGAAAGTTTTTTTTTAAAGTAAAGGGGCCTAGACAGCTGCCCTGGGGAATTCCTGATTCAACCTGGATTATGTTGGAGAGGTGTCCATTAAAGAACCCCCCCCCCCTCTGTGTTCTGTTAGACAGGTAACTCTTTATCCACAATAAAGCAGGGGGTGTAAAGCCATAACACATCTGTTTTGGGATATCATCGAGATAATACCTACAAGTGAGGGACACGATGCTGGCTGACAAGTGAGGGACACGATGCTGGCTGACAAGTGAGGGACACGATGCTGGCTGACAAGTGAGGGACACGATGCTGGCTGACAAGTGAGGGACACGATGCTGGCTGACAAGTGAGGGACACGATGCTGGCTGACAAGTGAGGGACACAGAGGACCATTGTGGTGTTACGGTCGTTGTTGCATGGCTTCTTATCCAGAGGACCAGTGTGGTGTTATGGTCTGGTCGTTGTTGCATGGCTTCTTATCCAGAGGACCAGCGTGGTGTTATGGTCTGGTCATTGTTGCATGGCTTCTTATCCACAGAGGACCAGCGTGGTGTTATGGTCATTGTTGCATGGCTTCTTATCCACAGAGGACCAGCGTGGGTGCAGGGTTGTGTTCTAACCAAGCAACAACAAACCTGATTCAACTAATCATGCCCTTCGAAGTACATGGTTATGGCAAGCAGTCGTTAACACAGCTGAGGTAGAGCTCTCTCTCACACACCTCAGAGAGAGGAGGGGGGACAGACCGAGAGAGGAGGGGGGACAGACCGAGAGAGGAGGGGGGACAGACCGAGAGAGGAGGGGGGACAGACCGAGAGAGGAGGGGGGACAGACCGAGAGAGGAGGGGGGACAGACCGAGAGAGGAGGGGGGACAGACCGAGAGAGGAGCGGGGACAGACCGAGAGAGGAGCGGGGACAGACAGAGAGGAGGGGGGACAGACCGAGAGAGGAGGGGGGACAGACCGAGAGAGGAGGGGGGACAGACCGAGAGAGGAGGGGGGACAGACCGAGAGAGGAGGGGGGACAGACCGAGAGAGGAGGGGGGACAGACCGAGAGAGGAGCGGGGACAGACCGAGAGAGGAGCGGGGACAGACAGAGAGGAGGGGGGACAGACCGAGAGAGGAGGGGGGACAGACCGAGAGAGGAGGGGGGACAGACCGAGAGAGGAGGGGGGACAGACCGAGAGAGGAGGGGGGACAGACCGAGAGAGGAGGGGGGACAGACCGAGAGAGGAGGGGGGACAGACCGAGAGAGGAGCGGGGACAGACCGAGAGAGGAGCGGGGACAGACAGAGAGAGGAGCGGGGACAGACAGAGAGGAGGGGGGACAGACCGAGAGAGGAGGGGGGACAGACCGAGAGAGGAGGGGGGACAGACCGAGAGAGGAGGGGGGACAGACCGAGAGAGGAGCGGGGACAGACCGAGAGAGGAGCGGGGACAGACCGAGAGAGGAGCGGGGACAGACCGAGAGAGGAGCGGGGACAGACCGAGAGAGGAGCGGGGACAGACCGAGAGAGGAGGGGGGACAGACCGAGAGAGGAGCGGGGACAGACCGAGAGAGGAGCGGGGACAGACCGAGAGAGGAGGGGGGACAGACCGAGAGAGGAGGGGGGACAGAACGAGAGGAGAGGAATAGAAACATACTTTTTTTTTTTGCATGTTAGAACAAGAACAATGCTGCTCTTACCCATAATCTGATGTTGGCAAGACGAACACGTTGCTGTGTTATCTCCACACACACACACACACGAGCTGAAGCCAACTGCAGCGCAGATACTTCCTATCATAACACATTCGGTTTCACAACCCGATTCACACAACTGCTGCACTTAGCCAAATACACTCCGCTGAAGGGTTGGGTGATGTCTGGAATGACATTGTCCCACTGCCCTCATCCAAAACGTCGCTGATATATGACAGTATTTTTATTACACTTTTTTTGTTTTTGCACTAATTTAGGTTATTTTCACACTTATTTTAGTTTTGGCAACAGTTTGATATGCTATAAACTAATAGGCCTTTTGCCTAAGTCAACATCCATGATTTTTTAAAAGTCTCATAAAGAATGTTATATATTAGTGATGCACCAATATGACATTTTTGGCTGATACCGAAATTACATATTTTTTTTTTTTGGGCCTTTTAAGCATTCTAGTACAGTTAAATAGTTAACACACACATGGACGCAGCGATCTAAGGCACTGCATCTCAATGCAAGAGGCGTCACTACAGTCCCTGGTTCGAATCCAGGCTGTATCGTATCCGGCCCCGGTGATTGGGAGTCCCATAGGGCGGCGCACAATTGGCCCAGCGTTGTCCGGGCCGTCATTGTAAATTAGAATTTGTTCTCAACGGACTTCCTTGACCAATCAGAACCTGAATATGACTCCACGTCAAATAATAATTTAACACGTTCATACATTTTTCACCTAGTTATTACACAAATCACTCGTACTTCATATGTCACAACGATTCATAGCTACGTATGCTATGACGCTGGTAAAGTTGTCTCGACACCTACAGTGCTGGTCATAAAAAAAAGCTAGCTAGCTCATGGATGCAAACAATGTTCTTCCTCAAAAACATAAAACGACAATCTGAAATAGTAGCTAACTATCTAGCTAGCTGTCATCATCTAAAATAACCCTGATTTATAGGACAGTTCTTATTTGATTAATGGTGGTCGGTCCCCATCTATGTGAAGCTAGCCACAACAAGGATTAGCCACAATCGTGGACTTTGCGGTTAGCCTTCAAAATAAAAGTACGTCATTGACAGATATGCAAATCAATTCAAATAGTAGAATTATGCAATTTTTAATAGATCACGCTAAATGAGGTTGGAATGTTGTTATATAAAAATCAATAAAATACAATTATTTGTTAATATGACAAAAATCTGTTGAAATCTCACTGGATGTATTAGACTTTAGAATTGCATTGGGGGGCATCCTTATTTCACTGTACAGCTTTACCTATGGATTGTGAATCAATGACATTGGGGTTTCAGTCTACTCCGTGACACCCAGAGAACATTAGTGTCATAGCGCTTATTGCGGGACTCTAAAACAACTGAATTGAGACACATTTATTGTTATCCTAGGTTATTTTCATACTTATTTTAGTTTTGGCTACAGTTCGATAGGTAAAAGACTTATTAGTTTATAGCATAAGCCCCCCCATTCTCAGGGACAGGGCTGTAGTGGAGCAGGTTGAGAGCGTCAAGTTCCTTGGTGTCCACATCACCAACAAAATATCATGGTCCAAACACACCAAGGCAGTCGTGAAGAGGGTACGACAAAACCTATTCCCCCTCAGGAGACTGGAAAGGTTTGGCATGGGTCCTCAGATCCTCAAAAGGTTCTACAGCTGCACCATCGAGAGCATCCTGATTGGTTGCATCACTGCCTGGTATATCAACTGCTCGGCCTCCGACCGCAAGGCACTACAGAGGGTAGTGCATACGGCCCAGTATTTCACTGGGGCCAAGCTTCCTGCCATCCAGGACCTCTATACCACACAGTGTCAGAGGAAGGCCCTAAAAATTGACAGAGATCCCAGCCACCCCAGTCATAGACTGTTCTCTCTACTACCGCATGGCAAGTGGTACCGGAGTGCCAAGTCTAGGATAAAAAGACTTCAACAGTTTTTACCCCCAAGCCATAAGACTCCTGAACATGTAACCTATGGTTACCCTGACTATTTGCATTGTGTCCCCCCCCCCCCCCCCCCCACCCCCTCTTCTACGCTGCTGCTACTCTCTGTTTATCTTATATGCATAGCCTCTTTAACTATACACTCATGTACATACTACCTCAATTGGCCTGACCAACCAGTGCTCCTGCACATTGGCTAACTGGGCTATCTGCATTGTGTCCCACCACCCGCCAACACCCTCTTTAATGCTGCTGCTACTCTCTGTTCATCATATTGGCATAGTCACTTTAACCATATCTACATACTACCTCAGCCTGACTAACTGGTGTCTGTATGTAGCCTCGCTACTTTTATAGCCTCGCTACTGTATATAGACTGTCTTTTTACTGTTGTTTATATTTCTTTCCTTACCTATTGTTCACCTAATATCTTTTTTTCACTATTGGTTAGAGTCTGTAAGTAAACATTTCACTGTGAGGTCTACTACACCTGTTGTATTCAGCATTTCACTGTGAGGTCTACCTACACCTGTTGTATTCAGCATTTCACTGTAAGGTCTACCTACACCTGTTGTATTCAGCATTTCACTGTGAGGTCTACTACACCTGTTGTATTCAGCATTTCACTGTGAGGTCTACTACACCTGTTGTATTCAGCATTTCACTGTAAGGTCCACCTACACCTGTTGTATTCAGCATTTCACTGTAAGGTCTACTACACCTGTTGTACTCAGCATTTCACTGTAAGGTCTACTACACCTGTTGTATTCAGCATTTCACTGTAAGGTATACTACACCTGTTGTATTCAGCATTTCACTGTAAGGTCTACTACACCTGTTGTATTCAGCATTTCACTGTAAGGTCTACTACACCCGTTGTATTCAGCATTTCACTGTAAGGTCTACTACACCTGTTGTATTCAGCATTTCACTGTAAGGTCTACTACACCTGTTGTATTCAGCATTTCACTGTGATGTCTACTACACCTGTTGTATTCAGCATTTCACTGTGAGGTCTACTACACCTGTTGTATTCAGCATTTCACTGTGAGGTCTACTACACCTGTTGTATTCAGCATTTCACTGTGAGGTCTACTACACCTGTTGTATTCAGCATTTCACTGTGAGGTCTACTACACCTGTTGTATTCAGCATTTCACTGTAAGGTCTACTACACCTGTTGTATTCAGCATTTCACTGTAAGGTCTACACCGGTTGTATTCAGCATTTCACTGTAAGGTCTACTACACCTGTTGTATTCAGCATTTCACTGTAAGGTCTACCTACACCTGTTGTATTCAGCATTTCACTGTAAGGTCTACCTACACCTGTTGTATTCAGCATTTCACTGTAAGGTCTACCTACACCTGTTGTACTCAGCGCACGTTTGTATTTAACACTATTCCAGAGGAAAAACAATACTGCGTGGATGTTTTGAAGTCTGATAACTCTGAGGACGTTGGGAAAAAAAATATCTTGTGTATTGAGTAGACTGACACCCCATTTCATTGATCCTCAATCCTTAGGTAAAGCTGTACAGTGCAATATGAATGTCAATACACTCAATTGGCTGACTGGGGAGGTGATTTCCCACAGTCACAGTCCCGCGATAAAAAGCTACAACGCTAATATTTGCGTAAACTCTTCACAGTTGTGTTCTGTGGGTGTCACCGATACCCCATTTCATTGCTTCACATTCAAACCTTGTTTAACATTATCAAGTCTAAATATGGCATGTTTCCACCAATTGTAACCTTCTTCATCACTTTCAAAAGAGGGACTTTTATTTTGAAGGCAAACCGCCAATTCCAAAATTGTGCCTAATCCTTAATGATTAGCTTCACAACACATTGATAATGGAATTCTTGGGCCTTGACCAATCGACTGGTCGAGCCCTGCTACATGCTATTTTTCAGACGTTACACAGTATTGTTCAAAACGTACAAAGCTAAGCTAAGCTTAGCTACTAAGCTACTAGTAGCGTCCTTGCTATTAGCTTCGCGACTGACATTTTCCCCATGAGCATACGGAGTCTGACAGCACACTGTGGATCGACCGGAGGACTTCGTACTGAGGAAAGCCGTATTGCTCAAGAATGTTACTGGTTCTCATACCGTTGCTGCCATTTCAGAACATGATTTGAAACATGAAAACACACTCTTCGCGCCATTCGGACAACTGACTGGAGAAACAAGCTCATCAACAGTGTCTGCAACAGACTCTGTCATGGCATTGAAGCCTGATCAACAAAACTGACAACACAAGACTGTAGGGTTAAAAACGTACAAAAAAAAGTACTCGAGGCTGTGAACAAGTGATTCTCTGAGCCTCCTTACGGTGTCGCCACCGTGCCATATGCTAGGTACAAGGACCGCTACTTCGATGCAAACAGCTGGACAAAATGGAAACGCGCACTGACGAAAGAGAGGCCACAGACAGACAGAGCTGAAACCTCACTGCTTGGCGTGTATGATGAAATCCTGGTTGAGAATGAAACAACTGAACAATGAAACAGCACAGCAAGTACGTGAAAGAAATATGTTTAGATTATGTTTTATGTGGTAATGGGGACATACGTAATTGACAACAAAATAACTTCTGGGTCAGTGTGGTGTGTGTAACCTTTATTTAACTAGGCAAGTCAGTTAAGAACAAATTCTTATTTACAATGACGGCCTACCCCGGCCACACACTAACGACGCTGGGCCCAATTGTACGCCGCCCTACGGGACTCCCAATCACGGCCGGATGCGATACAACCTGGATTCGAACCAGGGACTGTAGTGACTGAGATGCAGTGCCTTAGACCGCGGTGTCCGTGTGTGTTAACTATTTAACTGTACTTGAATGCTTCATATGGGATATCGGCCAAAAACACCACATCGGTGCATCACTATTCAGGCCTATATTATTGGCTGTTTGGCTTGCCAGGAGGGATTTCTCAAAGATAAGTGTAAGGCTAAATAAATTTGGTTAAGTAAAGCAGAAACTTATACTTTAAATTTTTTAAAACAACTTTTTATTTCCTATATGATTAGTCTATCTTACAATTGTTCATTCTCTCTCCGGATTAAGTGTGTCTGGGGGGGGGGGGAAACAGTGTGTCTGGGGGGGGGGGGAGAAACAGTGTGTCTGGGGGGGGGGAGAAACAGTGTGTCTGGGGGGGGGGGAGAAACAGTGTGTCTGGGGGGGGGGGGAAACAGTGTGTCTGGGGGGGGGGGAAACAGTGTGTCTGGGGGGGGGGGGGGGGGGAACAGTGTGTCGGGGGGGGGAGAAACAGTGTGTCTGGGGGGGGAGAAACAGTGTGTCTGGGGGGGGAGAAACAGTGTGTCTGGGGGGGGAGAAACAGTGTGTCTGGGGGGGGAGAAACAGTATGTCTGGGGGGGGAGAAACAGTGTGTCTGGGGGGGGAGAAACAGTGTGTCTGGGGGGGGAGAAACAGTGTGTCTGGGGGGGAGAAACAGTGTGTCTGGGGGGGGAGAAACAGTGTGTCTGGGGGGGGAGAAACAGTGTGTCTGGGGGGGGAGAAACAGTGTGTCTGGGGGGGGGAGAAACAGTGTGTCTGGGGGGGGGGAGAAACAGTGTGTCTGGGGGGGGGGGGAAACAGTGTGTCTGGGGGGGGGGGGAAACAGTGTCTGGGGGGGGGGAGAAACAGTGTGTCTGGGGGGGGGGGGAAACAGTGTGTCTGGGGGGGGGGAAACAGTGTGTCTGGAGGGGGGAGAAACAGTGTGTCTGGGGGGGGGAGAAACAGTGTGTCTGGGGGGGGGGAGAAACAGTGTGTCTGGGGGGGGGAGAAACAGTGTGTCTGGGGGGGGGAGAGAAACAGTGTGTCTGGGGGGGAGAAACAGTGTGTCTGGGGGGGAGAAACAGTGTGTCTGGGGGGGAGAAACAGTGTGTCTGGGGGGGGGGAGAAACAGTGTGTCTGGGGGGGGGGGAGAAACAGTGTGTCTGGGGGGGGGGGGGGGGGGAACAGTGTGTCTGGGGGGGGGGGAGAAACAGTGTGTCTGGGGGGGGGGGGGAAACAGTGTGTCTGGGGGGGGGGGGGGGAACAGTGTGTCTGGGGGGGGGGAGAAACAGTGTGTCTGGGGGGGGGGGAAAGGTGGGGGAAATAGTGTGTCGGGGGGGGGGGGGGGACAGTGTGTCTGGGGGGGAAACAGTGTGTCTGGGGGGGGAAACAGTGTGTCTGGGGGGGGAAACAGTGTGTCTGGGGGGGGGGGGGGAACAGTGTGTCTGGGGGGGGGAAACATCCATTAGACGTCATCTGACATTCTGCGTTGCCGTCGACACTCTTCGTACACCGTTCTCTTTCATTATGTTAATAATAATCTACCTCCCTCGTATCAGGCCTAGGGAATAGGCCGTTTTTTGGTATGTCGCTGTGTTGCGCTGCCAGACTACAGGAGGAGCAGTCACACTCAACAATATGCTAATCCATCGTTTGTGACGTCGCCATTGACGATGGCTGTCAAACACTGTCCACCCCAACCATACTCCTGTACCTGTGTGTGTGTGTGTGTGTGTGTCAAAAAGTGGTCCACCTGAACTCCTGGGACATAAGGGGAGTGATGTTATTTCAGAATATTTTGTGTTTTACCTGCTTTTTCTTCCCCTACTTTCAATCTCGTCTCATTGCTGCGAAAACATGACCCACCAAACCGCACTTAACACCAGCCCACTTAACCCGGGAAGCCAGCCGCACCAATGTGTCGGAGGAAACACCGTTCACCTGACGACCGAGGTCAGCCTGCAGGAGCCAAGTAAAGCTCCACTTGCTAAAAGTCCCCTTAACCCGGACGCCGCTGGGCCAATTCTGAACCGCCCTATTGGACTCCCGATCATGGCCCGTTGTGATACAGACGGGATCGAACCCGGGTCTGTAGTGACGCCTCTAGCACTGCGGAGATCAACAAATTCCTCTGGTTCAGTTGTGCTTTGACCAGTGTCGTCTCTCAGAAGTGGAGCAAGACAAGAGTCTCCGTCGACTCGTTTTCAATCTCCAAGTTATGTTTGAAGCTAGCCCAGTAAGACACACAAATCGTCTGCAATCAGATGTTACTTGGGGGGGGGGGTGTCTTGGTTCAAAACAATAACTGTTGTCGCTTGACAAATGTGAATAATAGAAATACTTAGAATACAGAGAATTAGACATATATGTATAGTCAATGATATAAAAAGAAGCAAAAATAAAATCACGCTAACTTGACATAAAAAAAACTTTTAAAAAAATGATAGTTTCACGGGATTTCCCTCAGAAGCAAAAAACCGCATGTGTTCAAAAGCCTTGTAGGTTGTTATGTCATCAGAGAGAAACTAGGAATGAGACAGAGGCTCGAGTTTCTTTCCTGTGTGTAACACAACTAAATATCACAGGAAACGACTGCTTGGTGAGACCGCGTGAATGTATCACTCTGAGTTGCTTACAACTACATCATCGTCACTTAAATGAATCAGCCCAAATGTCATGAATGTGGTCTCAAAAACAGAGCTGGCTGAGAGTTTCATGTAGAAAAATATCATGTAGAACAGATGATTCTTCTTCTTAGGATAGAGAGACTTGTCCAAGCCACGGGCCTAGATCTACATTACTTAGAAACTTGAACAGACAGATTTTAGATTTCCACACACACACGGTCGTTTTGTCCACACACACACACACACACACGGTCGTTTTGTCCACACACACACACGGTCGTTTTGTCCACACACACACACACACACACGGTCGTTTTGTCCACACACACACACACACACACACACAGTCGTTTTGTCCACACACACACAGTCGTTTTGTCCACACACACACACACACAGTCGTTTTGTCCACACACACACACACAGTCGTTTTGTCCACACACACACACACACAGTCGTTTTGTCCACACACACACACACACAGTCGTTTTGTCCACACACACACACACACAGTCGTTTTGTCCACACACACACACAGTCGTTTTGTCCACACACACACAGTCGTTTTGTCCACACACACACACACACAGTCGTTTTGTCCACACACACACACACACAGTCGTTTTGTCCACACACACACACAGTCGTTTTGTCCACACACACACACAGTCGTTTTGTCCACACACACACACAGTCGTTTTGTCCACACACACACACACAGTCGTTTTGTCCACACACACACACAGTCGTTTTGTCCACACACACACACACAGTCGTTTTGTCCACACACACACACACAGTCGTTTTGTCCACACACACACACACAGTCGTTTTGTCCACACACACACACACAGTCGTTTTGTCCACACACACACAGTCGTTTTGTCCACACACACACAGTCGTTTTGTCCACACACACACAGTCGTTTTGTCCACACACACACACACACAGTCGTTTTGTCCACACACACACAGTCGTTTTGTCCACACACACACAGTCGTTTTGTCCACACACACACAGTCGTTTTGTCCACACACACACACACACACAGTCGTTTTGTCCACACACACACACACACACAGTCGTTTTGTCCACACACACACACACACAGTCGTTTTGTCCACACACACACACACACAGTCGTTTTGTCCACACACACACACACACACACACAGTCGTTTTGTCCACACACACACACACACACACAGTCGTTTTGTCCACACACACACAGTCGTTTTGTCCACACACACACAGTTGTTTTGTCCACACACACACAGTCGTTTTGTCCACACACACACAGTCGTTTTGTCCACACACACACAGTCGTTTTGTCCACACACACACAGTCGTTTTGTCCACACACACACACACACACAGTCGTTTTGTCCACACACACACACACAGTCGTTTTGTCCACACACACACACACAGTCGTTTTGTCCACACACACACACACACACACACACACAGTCGTTTTGTCCACATACACACACACGGTCGTTTTGTCCACACACACACAGGGTCGTTTTGTCCACACACACACACGGTCGTTTTGTCCACACACACACACACGGTCGTTTTGTCCACACACACACACACGGTCGTTTTGTCCACACACACACACACGGTCGTTTTGTCCACACACACACACGGTCGTTTTGTCCACACACACACACGGTCGTTTTGTCCACACACACACGGTCGTTTTGTTTTCACTTGGCTACGCATGCCTCTCTCTAATATCAATATGCCTCGTCCATTACTGTCCTGGTTAGTGATTACTGTCTTATTTCACTGTAGAGTCTCTAGCCCTGCTCAATATGCCTCGTCCATTACTGTCCTGGTTAGTGATTACTGTCTTATTTCACTGTAGAGCCTCTTGCCCTGCTCAATATGCCTTAACCAACCATGTTGTTCCACCTCCTACATATGCGATGACATCACCTGGTTTAAACATCTCTAGAGACTATATCTCTCTCTTCATTACTCAATGCCTAGGTTTACCTCCAATGTACTCACATCCTACCTTACCTTTGTCTGTACACTATGCCTTGAATCTATTCTCTCGTGCCCAGAAATCTGCTCCTTTTACTCTCTGTTCTGAACGTGCTAGACGACCAGTTCTTATAACCTTTAGCCGTACCCTTATCCTACTCCTGCTCTGTTCCTCTGGTGATGTGGAGGTTAATCCAGGCCCTGCAGTGCCTAGCTTCACTCCCACCCCCCAGGTGCTCTCATTTGTTGACTTCTGTAACCGTAAAAGCCTTGGTTTCATGCATGTTAACATTAGAAGCCTACTCCCTAAGTGTGTTTTACTCGCTGCTTTAGCACACTCTGCCAACCCAGATGTCTTAGCCGTGTCTGAATCCTGGCTTAGGAAAACCACCAAAAACTCTGAAATGTCCATCCCTAACTATAACATTTTCAGACAAGATAGAACTGCCAAAGGGGGCGGTGTTGCAATCTACTGCAAAGATAGCCTGCAGAGTTCTGTCTTAATATCCAGGTCTGTAACCAAACAATTCGAGCTTCTACTTCTAAAAATTCCCCTTTCCAGAAACAAGTCTCTCACTGTTGCCGCTTGCTATAGACCTCCCTCTGCCCCCAGCTGTGCCCTCGATACCATATGTGAATAGATTGCCCCCCATCTATCTTCTGAGCTCGTGCTACTAGGTGACCTAAACTGGGACATGCTTAACACCCCAGCCATCCTACAATCCAAGCTTGATGCCCTCAGTCTCACACAAATTATCAATGAACCTACCAGGTACAACCCCAAATCCGTAAACACGGGCACCCTCATAGATGTCATCCTAACTCACTCGCCCTCCAAATACACCTCTGCTGTTTTCAATCAAGATCTCAGCAATCACTGCCTCATTGCCTGCATCCGTAATGGGTCTGTGACCAAACAACCACTGTCAAACGCTCCCTAAAACACTTCTGCGAGCAGGCCTTTCTAATTGACCTGGCCGGGGTATCCTGGAATAACATTGACCTCATCCCGTCAGTAGATGATGCCTGGCTATTCTTTAAAAGTGCCTTCCTCACCATCTTAAATAAGCATGCCCCATTCAAAAAAAATTGAACTAGGAATAGATATAGTCATTGGTTCAACTCCAGACCTGTCTGCCCTTGACCAGCACAAAAACATCCTGTGGCGTTCTGCATTAGCATCGAATAGCCCCCGTGATATGCAACTTTTCAGGGAAGTTGGGAACAAATAGACAAAGGCAGTTTGAAAAAGCTAGCCTTAGCTTTCCTAACAGAAATTTGCATCCTGTAGTACTAACTCAAAAAAGTTCTGGGACACTGTCAAGTCCATGGAGAATAAGAGCACCTCCTCCCAGCTGCCCACTGCTCTGAGGCAAGGAAACACTGTCAACACCGATAAATCCCTATAATTGAGAATTTCAATAAGCATTTCTCTACGGCTGGCCATGCTTTCCATCTGGCTGCCCCTACCCCGGTATGTTGCCCTGCACCCTCCACAGCAACCCGCTGGTCATGGGTGCACCTCAGCCACGCTCAAAGTCCTAAATGACATAACCGCCATCGATAAGAGACATTACTGTGCAGCCGTCTTCATCGACCTGGCCAAGGCTTTCGACTCTGTCAATCACCACATTCTTATTGGCAGACTCGACAGCCTTGGTTTCTCAAATGATTGCCTCGCCTGGTTTACCAACTACTTCTCTGATAGAGTTCAAATCGAAGGGCCTGTTGTCTGGACCTCTGGCAGTCTCTATGGGTGTGCCACAGGGTTCAATCCTCGGGCCGACTCTCTTCTCTGTATACATCAATGATGTTGCTCTTGCTGCTGGTGATTCTCTGATCCACCTCTACGCAGACGACACCATTCTGTATACTTCTGGCCCTTCCTTGGACACTGTGTTAACTAACCTCCAGACGAGCGTCAATGCCATACAACTCTTCTTACGTGGCCTCCAACTGCTCTTAAACGCAAGTAAAACTAAATGCATGCTCTTCAACCGATCGCTGCCTGCACCTGCCCGCCTGTCCAGCATCACTACTCTGGACAGTTCTGACTACGTGGACAACTACAAATACCTAGGTGTCTGGTTAGACTGTAAACTCTCCTTCCAGACTCACATTAAGCATCTCCAATCCAAAATTAAAACTAGAATTGGCTTCCTATATGCAACAAAGCATCCTTCACTCATGCTGCCAAACATACCCTCGTAAAACTGACCATCCTCGACATCGGTGATGTCTATAAAATAGCCTCCAACACTCTACTCAACAAATTGGATGCAGTCTATCACAGTGCAATCCGTTTTGTCACCAAAACCCCATATACTACCCACCATTGCGACCTGTACGCTCTCGTTGGTTGGCCCTCGCTTCATACTGGTCGCCAAACCCACTGGCTACAGGTTATCTACAAGTCTCTGCTAGGTAAAGCCCCGCCTCATCTCACTGGTCACCATAGCAGCACCCACTCGTAGGCACGCACTCCAGCAGGTATATCTCACTGGTCACCCCCAAAGCCAATTCCTCCTTTGGTCGTCTTTCCTTCCAGTTCTCTGCTGCCCATGACTGGAACGAATGGCGAAAATCTCTGAAGCTGGAGACTCATATCTCCCTCACTAGCTTTAAGCACCGGCTGTCAGAGCAGCTCACAGATCACTGCACCTGTACATAGCCCATCTATCTACCTACCTCATCCCCATACAGTATTTATCTTGCTCCTTTGCACCCCAGTAGCTCTACTTGCACATTCATCTTCTGCACATCTACCTTTCCAGAGTGTAGTTGCTATATTGTAATTAGTTTGCCACAATGGCCTATTTATTGCCTTAACTCACTTGCACTCAAAAGACTTTGTTTTCTTTTGTTCTACTGTATTATCGACTATGTTTTGTTTACTCCATGTGTAACTCTGTTTGTGTCGCACTGCTTTGCTTTGTCTTGGCCAGGTCGCAGTTGTAAATGAGAACTTGTTCTCAACTAGAATACCTGGTTAAATAAAAAAATAACACACACTGTGGTTTCGTCCACACACACACACACGCTGTGGTTTCGTCCACACACACACACACACTGTGGTTTCGTCCACACACACACACACACTGTGGTTTCGTCCACACACACACACGCGGTGGTTTCGTCCACACACACACACGCGGTGGTTTCGTCCACACACACACACGCGGTGGTTTCGTCCACACACACACACGCGGTGGTTTCGTCCACACACACACACGCGGTGGTTTCGTCCACACACACACACGGTGGTTTCGTCCACACACACACACACACGGTGGTTTCGTCCACACACACACACACGGTGGTTTCGTCCACACACACACACAGTGGTTTCGTCCACACACACGGTGGTTTCGTCCACACACACACACACACGGTGGTTTCGTCCACACACACACACACACGGTGGTTTCGTCCACACACACGGTGGTTTCGTCCACACACACACACACACGGTGGTTTCGTCCACACACACACACACACGGTGGTTTCGTCCACACACACACACACACGGTGGTTTCGTCACACACACACACACACACACACACACACACACAGTGGTTTCGTCCACACACGTTTTGTTGACCATTTCGAAGCAAAAAAAAAAACAAAAAAAAATTATATATATAACTACAACTATCATAACTGACATGAAATATCTCTATGTCAACCTAAAGTAATATTACGATATGTACCCGTCTGATTTCCCCCCCCCCATCACTAACGGGAAGGAGATCTCAGCCACAAACGACTTCTATTATGGGAACAAAGACACTGTCTTATCAGGGGTCAAGTGAACAGGACCCAACAGGTCATGAGATGGTTAGCGATGAAGTCATGAGAGGAGGATGAGGAGGATGAGGATAAATTAGTGTTTGCTCTTCAAAGTTCCCACTAAGTCACTCATAGCTTGAGGACCAGACTACAGTCAATATATAAAAACCAAGATCAATGCATTAGGATATAATGTAGTAAACGGCTAGGCAGTGCTAACTTGAGGGAGGCTATGCTCTTCTTCCACTGGGGGACTGGTGGTGCTCCTTGAGGGAGGCTATGCTCCTCTTCCACTGGGGGACTGGTGGTGCTCCTTGAGGGAGGCTATGCTCCTCTTCCACTGGGGGACTGGTGGTGCTCATTGAGGGAGGCTATGCTCCTCTTCCACTGGGGGACTCTGGTGGTGCTCATTGAGGGAGGCTATGCTCCTCTTCCACTGGGGGACTCTGGTGGTGCTCCTTGAGGGAGGCTATGCTCCTCTTCCACTGGGGGACATTCTCTGTGGTAGTTGTGGACTGGACCCTACTACTGGCAGGGCTCTACGCTGACCTCTCTTTTACAAGGAGCACTGTAGAGATGTACTACTGTGGTGGTGGACTGGTGGTGGTGGTGGAGGACTGGTGGTGGTGGTGGAGGACTGGTGGTGGACTGGAGGACTGGTGGAGGGGAAGGACTGGTGGAGGGGAAGGACTGGTGGAGGGGAAGGACTGGTGGAGGGGAAGGACTGGTGGTGGTGGAGGAGGACTGGTGGTGGTGGAGGAGGACTGGTGGTGGAGGACTGGTGGTGGTGGTGGTGGAGGACTGGTGGTGGAGGAGGACTGGTGGTGGTGGTGGAGGACTGGTGGTGGTGGTGGAGGACTGGTGGTGGTGGTGGAGGACTGGTGGTGGTGGTGGAGGACTGGTGGTAGTGGTGGAGGACTGGTGGTAGTGGTGGAGGACTGGTGGTAGTGGTGGAGGACTGGTGGTAGTGGTGGAGGACTGGTGGTAGTGGTGGAGGACTGGTGGTGGGGGAGGACTGGTGGAGGTGGTGGGGGAGGACTGGTGGAGGTCTGGTGGAGGAGGACTGGTGGAGGTGGTAGGGGAGGACTGGTGGAGGTGGTAGGGGAGGACTGGTGGAGGAGGACTGGTGGAGGTGGTGGGGGAGGACTGGTGGTGGTGGTGGGGGAGGACTGGTGGTGGTGGTGGGGGAGGACTGGTGGTGGTGGTGGGGGAGGACTGGTGGTGGTGGTGGGGGAGGACTGGTGGTGGTGGTGGGGGAGGACTGGTGGTGGTGGTGGGGGAGGACTGGTGGTGGTGGTGGGGGAGGACTGGTGGTGGTGGTGGGGGAGGACTGGTGGTGGTGGTGGAGGACTGGTGGTGGAGGACTGGTGGTGGAGGACTGGTGGTGGAGGACTGGTGGTGGAGGACTGGTGGTGGTGGGGGAGGACTGGTGGTGGAGGACTGGTGGTGGTGGTGGTGGAGGACTGGTGGTGGTGGTGGAGGACTGGTGGTGGTGGTGGAGGACTGGTGGTGGTGGTGGAGGACTGGTGGTGGTGGTGGAGGACTGGTGGTGGTGGTGGAGGACTGGTGGTGGTGGTGGAGGACTGGTGGTGGTGGTGGAGGACTGGTGGTGGTGGTGGAGGACTGGTGGTGGTGGTGGAGGACTGGTGGTGGTGGTGGAGGACTGGTGGTGGTGGTGGAGGACTGGTGGTGGTGGTGGAGGACTGGTGGTGGTGGAGGACTGGTGGTGGTGGAGGACTGGTGGTGGTGGAGGACTGGTGGTGGAGGAGGACTGGTGGAGGTGGAGGACTGGTGGAGGTCTGGTGGAGGTGGTGGGGGAGGACTGGTGGAGGTGGTGGGGGAGGACTGGTGGAGGAGGTGGGGGAGGACTGGTGGAGGAGGTGGGGGAGGACTGGTGGAGGAGGACTGGTGGAGGTGGTGGTGGGGGAGGACTGGTGGTGGTGGTGGGGGAGGACTGGTGGTGGTGGTGGGGGAGGACTGGTGGTGGTGGTGGGGGAGGACTGGTGGAGGTGGTGGGGGAGGACTGGTGGAGGAGGTGGGGGAGGACTGGTGGAGGAGGTGGGGGAGGACTGGTGGAGGAGGTGGGGGAGGACTGGTGGAGGAGGTGGGGGAGGACTGGTGGAGGAGGACTGGTGGAGGTGGTGGTGGGGGAGGACTGGTGGTGGTGGTGGGGGAGGACTGGTGGTGGTGGTGGGGGAGGACTGGTGGTGGTGGTGGGGGAGGACTGGTGGTGGTGAGGGGGAGGACTGGTGGTGGTGGTGGGGGAGGACTGGTGGTGGTGGTGGGGGAGGACTGGTGGTGGTGGTGGGGGAGGACTGGTGGTGGTGGTGGGGGAGGACTGGTGGTGGTGGTGGGGGAGGACTGGTGGTGGTGAGGTGGAGGACTGGTGGTGGTGGGGGAGGACTGGTGGTGGTGAGGTGGAGGACTGGTGGTGGAGGACTGGTGGTGGAGGACTGGTGGTGGAGGACTGGTGGTGGTGGAGGACTGGTGGTGGTGGAGGACTGGTGGTGGTGGAGGACTGGTGGTGGTGGAGGACTGGTGGTGGTGGAGGACTGGTGGTGGTGGAGGACTGGTGGTGGTGGAGGACTGGTGGTGGTGGAGGACTGGTGGTGGTGGAGGACTGGTGGTGGTGGAGGACTGGTGGTGGTGGTGGACTGGTGGTGGTGGTGGAGGACTGGTGGTGGTGGGGGAGGACTGGTGGTGGTGGTGGAGGACTGGTGGTGGTGGAGGAGGACTGGTGGTGGTGGAGGACTGGTGGTGGTGGAGGACTGGTGGTGGAGGAGGACTGGTGGAGGTGGAGGACTGGTGGAGGTCTGGTGGAGGTGGTGGGGGAGGACTGGTGGAGGTGGTGGGGGAGGACTGGTGGAGGAGGTGGGGGAGGACTGGTGGAGGAGGACTGGTGGAGGTGGTGGTGGGGGAGGACTGGTGGTGGTGGTGGGGGAGGACTGGTGGTGGTGGTGGGGGAGGACTGGTGGTGGTGAGGGGGAGGACTGGTGGTGGTGAGGGGGAGGACTGGTGGTGGTGGTGGGGGAGGACTGGTGGTGGTGGTGGGGGAGGACTGGTGGTGGTGAGGTGGAGGACTGGTGGTGGTGAGGTGGAGGACTGGTGGTGGTGAGGTGGAGGACTGGTGGTGGTGAGGTGGAGGACTGGTGGTGGAGGACTGGTGGTGGAGGACTGGTGGTGGTGGAGGACTGGTGGTGGTGGAGGACTGGTGGTGGTGGAGGACTGGTGGTGGTGGAGGACTGGTGGTGGTGGAGGACTGGTGGTGGTGGAGGACTGGTGGTGGTGGAGGACTGGTGGTGGTGGAGGACTGGTGGTGGTGGAGGACTGGTGGTGGTGGACTGGTGGTGGTGGACTGGTGGTGGTGGACTGGTGGTGGTGGACTGGTGGTGGTGGACTGGTGGTGGTGGACTGGTGGTGGTGGACTGGTGGTGGTGGACTGGTGGTGGTGGACAGGTGGTGGAGGACAGGTGGTTGTAGTAGTGGTGGTAGTGGTGGTGGTCGTGGTAGTGGTGGTGATGGTAGTAGTGGTAGACTGGTCTAGTAATCCATCCATGTATGCATTTACTTGACAAAACCAATAATTGGACAAAAGATCAAGATTGGGCTGCATGTGTAAACACATCCTTAGGCTACAGCAAAGGCTACCAACACTTAGTCAAGAGGTTTATCTCACACTGACATCTGTGGTATCCAAACTACCGTACACTGACATCTGTGGTATCCAAACTACCAACAGATGGGTCAGTATGTAAACAGATATAAGGTAGGGGCGAGTAAATACGACAGGGAAAGACCCCCCGAGTTGGTCACCATCATGTTCATGTCTCCATTTCCACAGGAATGGACACCAAGACATCTGTGTTATCAAACTACCAATGGATGTAGCCTATGGAAATAGAGAAAAGGCTGTGATGGGTGGGGAGGGGTGGAGAAATAAAATGAGCCCGTTTGTTTTCACCACTTATTTCCACGACTGATCAAAATGTGTTGTTTTCTTATGGGTTTCTTTTGTCCCTCTGTAGCAGACATATGGTGAGCAATATGTTTGGAACATCGAATCGCAATAAATAAATAAATGTACAAAAAAACTAAACTAAGAAAAATCACCGTAGCGAATCGCAATACATATAGAAAATCGGCACCTAAGTATCGTGGTAATATCGGATCATGAGGTCCCTGGCCATTTCCAACCGAAACTGAACATCACTACTCTTAAAAACATCGTCGCTTTGTTCTTGTCTCCCATCTCCACAGGAATGGCATTAGTCCACTTCTGAGTGAGGGTTGAAATCTGGTGTATAATATGTACACGGTTAAATATAAATGTATGCAACTTACAGTCATGAGTACATACACGTACGAGTGGTCCCGAGAATCAAAACCACTATCGTGGCATTGCAAGAGGCATAGGAATGCCATCCTTTCTTTACAAGGCCTTGAATAGCAGTGCTACAAATAATTCTCTGCTATTGTGAAACCAGTTACCAATTATTTCATACTCAGGTAAAGCTATATAAAAAAAAATATTTTAAAAAATGTCCATTTTACTAATGATATTGAAGGCCTTAATGATAAATTAATTACCCAATTAGCCCAAAACATGGCATTATACTCATTGTGAGAGTCCAAGACGCATTTGCAAGTCATTGCCATTGCTCGCTGGTCGTTGCTAAAGCTTCTGATGAACTGAGATGTCAAACTGGAACATACGTCGACTAGGTGATATGGTTGCTATTAAAATGGATATGTGAATTGCTTCATAAAACTGCAAGTCACTGCCACTGCATCAGAATCACTAAACAAGTCAAATTGCAATGTAATCTTTAATACAAAAAAAAAAAAGAAAGATAAATCTTGATCCTTTCTTACAAGATCGAAAGCGAGTGCCAGTGTTAACAAATGACTGGTCGGAATATATAGGAGAGAGTAGGCTACTTAGACATCTTGTATTTGTTGTTCCTCTCGTGCTGATCTTTGTCCAGCTGCTGCACTTGAATCAGGAGATACTTGTCGTGTTTAGTTCAGTGTCATTGAGTCACTGTTGTTGAGAAGTGATGATATTTTGTGGTCTCGAAGAGGAGTCGGAAAGGACCTTGGTCTCGTGGGCCTCGTAGTGAATGGCATGGTGTAGGTTGGTACTAAATAGCATGGTGTAGGTTGGTACTAAATAGCAGGTAGGCTAGGCTATTACAGTGAGATAAATAAAAAGACACGTGACTACTAAATACATGTAATGACATGATCATTGAAGTCAGGGTCAGAACTTATTTCAGTATATTGATTAGCGCCATGTTTGACATTCAAACCAGAATTCTGTAATTGAGCCAAATAAATGCTGTAAGCAAATATTACTGGTAAAATATATTAGGACTAGTAGTTGTTTTCAACATGTTCGTGATTAAGACTGAAAACCTAGGGTTTATTCACTATGCTTTCTGTAATTAAGTTCTTTATTACACACATTTTTGCTATGCTTTTACTATTTAGGGTAGGGTTCAAGACATATTTAGTAAGAAATATAATTTCATATATAAAATATAATTTTTTAATCAAATGTTGGCCTATTTGAAACTCTATTCATAGAGTCAGTGTTATCATTGCCGGGCTCACTGAAAACAATAGTGTGATATCAATTCCAACCTGAATTGTACTGATATTAGGCTTTACAAAATACTGCAACAGCATGGGAGGGTAGAAATGAAAATCACCCTTGATTTGATATTTCATCATGGGGGGAAAAAAACAGTTCATTCTTCATCCATTATCGGCTACAATCCTGTAAAAGGAGTTTCGTCTGTCATTGTCATTGAACGAGAATGGTCTGAAGTCATTTTCAGCGACACATCTGCACCCAGTGGCTTGCTTTTGCGTAGAATCCGAGTGTGTGTGTGTGTGTGTGTGTGTGTGTGTGTGTGTGTGTGTGTGTGTGTGTGTGTGTGTGTGTGTGTATATATATATATATATATATATATATATATATTGATACGTCCTTTTAGACAAAAGGTTTCCAGAGCGAAGGACGGTCGCACCACAGACCGAGAGTTTTGTATCTCCAACACACCCCCAGATTCTTGGCTGCTGTTGCCTGTAAAAGGTGTCAGATAGCGCGTTTGACTGTGCAGTGGCTTTGCAAATCATTGTTGCTACAATGTGCATATTCCAGATACAATGTGGCAAATATTTTAGTTTTAATAAAAATGCATATGGACAGAACTGCAGCTATTTTAGTTAGCGTTAAGCTAGCTTTCAGAGAATAGTATGCCCTACGTTACGTTGGGCGCAAACATTTATTTTATTTTTTTGTCATGTGAGTTAGCTTAGCCACCGTAAAAATGACTTAACCAGCTTGTTTCCTAACGTAACATGCGAACATAAGCTGGTCAATTTACTGTGCAGCATGGTACGTTTAGAGAACATTTTGAAGTCTCATGGTACGTTTAGAGAACAAAACAAGCCAGTATAAAACAAAAGGCCGCTGAGGCGAAAAGCCCCATTGCCGTTTTCCACCACGTTACCGTCGCTGTGAACATCGGCTAACTGAAGCTAACCAGCTAACTAGCCAGCTAACCAACCAACTCGCCAGCTAACCAACCAACTCGCCAGCTAACCAACCAACTCGCCAGCTAACCAACCAACTAGCCAGCTAACCAACCAACTAGCCAGCTAACCAACCAACTAGCCAGCTAGTTGTCAACCCGTTTTGCCCTCGACACTAGCAACACACGTTACAATTCTCCATATTCTTCTGCGCAAAAAAACAACAACTTAACCAGAATAAAAAAAAAACGCCTGTAACTAAATATACACGTGTATCTAAAACACATGATCGTAACAAACTCAAAAACTACCCCGCTGTGTCATAACATTACATTTATTTGAACGCAGTTACGTCCAAAAGTTAGCTACCTTGCTAACTAGCCAGATGGCTAACTGGGTTCTGATACATTGGACAAATGTTTAAAAAAAATACTATATATATATATATATATAAAAAAAATCTTACTTTCTGCTTACCTTTTCCAATGCGTTTTGTTTTCCGCTTGTTCATTCGTGTTCATCCATGAATATGAACAACGTGAATATAAAGACTAATTTTCCTGAAATGATTGGGACATGAACAGTAGCTGTATTAGCCTGACGTCTGTTTTCCAGTTGTATTGCTGTGGGTTTGAAAACAGTCCGTCCGTCTCCAAGGAGGAAAACCCCCCCCACACACGCAGAAAAACATGCCAAACGTCTGTCCCATTGGCGGAGAGCAGTCACGTGGTCCACTTTAGCCCTGGAGGGGAGGGGGGGGGGGGGGGGGGGGGTAATGTCAAGCAGATTTACCTCATTTTAAAACATTTCACACAAAAAAAAATCGGATAGAAAGGCTTTGGCATCACCATCGTTATTTACTAGCATGCATATTTATAGTGGTATTTAAAATATATATATATTAATAGGTATATATTTTAAATTCTGTTTAGAGACAAGAGAATGGGGAGTATTTTGCTTGTTGAACCTTGTTGGGTGTCATTGGTAGAGAGAGAGAGACAAATCAATCATTTCCAGGCCCAGGGACATGTACTAGTCTGTGGCGACCTAAATGCCAGAACCGGACAAGAACCTGACACCCTAAGCACACAGGGGGACAAACACCTGCCTGGAGGTGACAGCATTCCCTCCCACATATGCCCCCCTAGGCACAACTATGACAACATAACCAACAAAAACGGGTCACAACTCCTGCAGCTCTGTCGCACGCTGGGTATGTACATAGTCAACGGTAGGCTTCGAGGGGACTCCTATGGTAGGTACACCTATAGCTCATCTCTTGGCAGTAGTACTGTAGACTACTTTATCACTGACCTCAACCCAGAGTCTCTCAGAGCGTTCACAGTCAGCCCACTGACACCCCTATCAGACCACAGCAAAATCACAGTCTACTTAAACAGAGCAATAATCAATCATGAGGCATCAAAGCCAAAGGAACTGAGTAACATTAAGAAATGCTATAGATGGAAGGAATGCAGTTTGGAAACCTACCAAAAAACAATTAGGCAACAACAAATTCAATCCCTTTTAGACAATTTCCTGGGTAAAACGTTCCGCTGTAATAGTGAAGGTGTAAACTTGGCAGTAGAAAATCTTAACAGTATATTTGACCTCTCAGCTTCCCTATCAAATCTAAAAATCTCAAATAGAAAACCGAAGAAAATTAACAATAATGACAAATGGTTTGATGAAGAATGCAAAAATCTAAGAAAGAAATTGAGAAACCTGTCCAACCAAAAACATAGAGACCCGGAAAAGAGTCTACGCCTTCACTATGGTGAATCACTAAAACAATACAGAAATACACTACGGAAAAAGAAGGAACAGCATGTCAGAAATCAGCTCAATGCAATTGAAGAATCCATAGACTCTAACCACTTCTGGGAAAATTGGAAAACACTAAACAAACAACAACAAGAAGAATTATCTATCCAAAATGGAGATGTATGGGTAAACCACTTCTCCAATCTTTTTGGCTCTATAACAAAGAATAAAGAGCAAAAACATATACATGATCAAATACAAATCTTAGAATCAACTATTAAAGACTACCAGAACCCACTGGATTCTCCAATTACATTGAATGAGTTACAGGACAAAATAAAAACCCTCCAACCCAAAAAGGCCTGTGGTGTTGATGGTATCCTCAATGAAATGATCAAATATACAGACAACAAATTCCAAAAAGAGAGAGCCGGTGACGTCATCTTTTCCGCTCGACTCTGCGGCCGGTGGGAATGTTCTCGAACATGTCGGATGAAGAAGTAACACAAGCAGGTAATCAGACTAGTGCAGTGGAAACGTCCTGTCTTGTTAAATTGTCTCAATACAATTACTTTTTTAAATTGTAACTGAATGTATAGACTTGTATACTAGTTCCGTAAATGTGTTGCATCATTCCTGCCACTCTAGCTACATTGGATTGTTGTGGCGCAGTGATATTTGCATTAGATGACTATTAAAGCGCATGCGCGGTAGGGGAATATTACATTGCGGAAGAAAACAAGCTTAAAAATCAGAATGGGGGAGGGGCAGTGGTTTATACACGGCGACGAGCAATCAGCATCCGGGCTTGAATGGAGATGACAGAGGCGGTTGTAACATAGAGGAGTCTTTGTTTAGGGTACGTTTAGATTATCATTGGCATGGTTTGAACATGAGGGCATTGCACCATATCTGTCAAGGCTATCTGCTTAGAGGCAATGCATCGCAAATGTAGGTTTTACAACAGTGTTTGTGTACGTGCATTTGACTTCACACTCAGTAGTTCAATTTCGCTCTCAATAAAATAAATCAAGTTGGTTGTATTGCTGTGTAAAATGTAGCAGCTGACAGCTTGATTCTTGATCCTATTCTTTCTCGGGTTATTTTTAAAGGAGATTCACTTTTGTCAAATCTGCCTTGAATGTAATCTCGGCTGTTTCTAATGAACGGTACCTCCATTTTTAAGGTAAACACTGCTGTATGTATGTATGTATGTATGTATGTATGCATCCATTTATTATCAAGAGATAATTAGCAAGTCTTTAACCTCAACTGACACACAGAATCAATCCAACACCAATAACAATTCAATTGGTATTTAATTTACATGATTATAAATGCTCCACTTTACATCCTAGTGAGAGGTCTCCCTCTCCCCATGTTCTATAGATGTGCGTCCTCCCTATGTAGCGCACTAGACAAGTCTGAGTGTCCTTGACTGGCCCCGGCCAGAGCCCGGACGTGAACCCGATCGAACATCTCTGGAGAGACCTGAAAATAGTTGTGTAGCAGAGCCCTATGGGCCCTGGTTAAAAGTAGTGCACTACATCCTATGGGCCCTGGTTAAAAGTAGTGCACTACATCCTATGGGCCCTGGTCAAAAGTAGTGCACTATATAAGGTGCTGTTCATATATACACAGTAGGTCTATGAATCGGTGCTCATTTTCAACCTAGATTTAACTTTATTGCCAAAGAAAATAGCAAGGATATGTCTTCTAATGATCTCAAATACAAATTGACACAGACGCCAAAAGCACAATTAAATGGACATTTTATTTACATTATTATTAAGTTCATACACTTTGAACACCCTAGTGGAGTTAGGCCTGGGCATCCTGTTGTTCAAGTGTTTTATAAATCAGCTCTAACACCAAAACCAGGTCCAGGAGGAGGCTCAGACAGAGATGTCAGTCCACCTGCTGGCTCACAGGAGAAACGTCCGTTCCTGGAAGATAAATAACAACGAAGAATTATTACATTTAGGAAATGTCAACAAACACATTTTTTTCTACTTTATATTAATTTCCAGCAACGACACCCCCCCACCCCTCAAAAAAAAACATAAACAAATGTGAAAACAGCAGGTTTATGTTTTGTAGTTAAAAAGAGGAAGATGTTAAAATAATTATACGAGCATTCAGAAAGTATTCAGATCCCTTGACTTCTTCCACATTTTGTTAAGTTACAGCCTTTTTATCAAATGGATTCAATCCTTTCCCCCTCCAATCTACACACAATACCCCATAGTGACATCACAATACCCCATAGTGACATCACAATACCCCATAGTGACAAAGCAATACCCCATAGTGACAAAGCAAAAAAATTTTTTTTTTTTTTAGAAATGTTTGCAAATGTATTAAATCAAAAAAAAAAAAATGGAAACATCACATTTACATAAGTAGTCAGAACCCTTTACTTGTTGAAGCACCTTTGGCAGCGATTACAGCCTCAAGTCTTCTTGGGTATGACGCTACAAGCTTGGCACACCTGTATTTGGAGAGTTTCTCCCATTCTTCTCTGCAGATCCTCTCAAGCTCTGTCAGGTGGGATGGGGAGCGTTGCTACACAACTATTTTCAGGTTTCCCCAGAGATGTTCGATCGGGTTCATGTCCGGGTTCATGTCAGGGAGGTGACCAAGAACCTGATGGTCACTCTGACAGAGCTCCAGAGTTCCTCTGAGGAGATGGGAAACCTTCCAGAAGGAGAACGATCTCTGCAGCACCCCACCAATCAGGCCTTTATGGTAGAGTGGCCAGACAGAAGCCACTCCTCAGTAAAAGGCACATGACAGCCCGCTTGGAGTTTGCCAAAAGGCACTTAAAGACTCTCGGACCATGAGAAACAAGATTCTCTGGTTTGATGAAACCAAGATTTAACACTTTGGCCTGAATGACAAACGTTACACCTGGAGGAAACCTGGCGCCATCCCTACGGTGAAGCATGGTGGTGGCAGCATCCCTACGGTGAAGCATGGTGGTGGCAGCATCCCTATGGTGAAGCATGGTGGTGGAAGCATCCCTACGGTGAAGCATGGTGGTGGAAGCATCATGCTGTGGGGAAGTTTTTCAGCAGCAGGAACTAGTGGACAGGTTAGGATTGAGGGAAAGATGAACGGAGCAAAGTACAGAGAGATTCTTGCTGAAAACCTGCTCCAGAGCGCTTAGGACCTCAGACTGGGGCTAAGATCCACCTTTCAACAGGACAGTGACCCTAAGCACACAGTCACGATAACGCAGGGGTGGCTTCGGGACAAGTCTCTGAATGTCCTTGAGTGGCACAGCCAGGGCCCGGACATGAACATCTCTGGACAGACGTGAAAATAGCTGTGCAGCGACTCTCCCCATCCAACCTGACAGAGCTTGAGAAGATCTACAGAGAAGAATGGCACACCTGTATTTGGGGAGTTTCTCCCAATCTTGTAGCGTCGTACCCAAGAAGATGAGGCTGTAATCACTGCCAAAGGTGTTTCAACAACATATTGAGTAAAGGGTCTGAATACATATGTAATTGATCCGTTTTAAAAAAAACATTTATAATAAATGTACTAACATTTTTAAAAACATGTGTTTTGCTTTGTCATTATGGGGTATTGTGTGTGGATTGGGTAGGGGGGACAATTTAATACATTTTTATAATAAGACTAATGTAACTATTCTGCCTTATTATAATTTGACCATGCTGGTCATTTATGAACATTTGAACATCTTGACCATGTTTTGTTATAATCTCCACCCGGCACAGCCAGAAGAGGACTGGCCACCCCACATAGCCTGGTTCCTCTCTAGGTTTCTTCCTAGGTTTTGGCCTTTCTAGGGAGTTTTTCCTAGCCACCGTGCTTCTACACCTGCATTGCTTGCTGTTTGGGGTTTTAGGCTGGGTTTCTGTACAGCACTTTGAGATATCAGCTGATGTACGAAGGGCTATATAAATAAATTTGATTTTGATTTGATTTGATTTGTAACAAAATGTTGGAAAAATTCAAGGGGTCTGAATACTTTCTGAATGCACCACACACACACACACGAAACAATAGTTTACTTAGATCTCTATCAATTTCTTTGCTAGATTCAACGATCAACCGGTTGTAAAAAGCACCAGTGCGTCAAAACGTTAGTCTTCACAGTTCACCGCTAGACAACGTGCTGTTACATTGTATATGAGTTAGGACCAGTCCGGTACTATGTCCTCGACACAGTTCACCGCTAGACAAGTAACGGTCTGTTACATTGTATGGATAGGCAAAGCACCAGTCCAGTACTACGTCCTCGACACAGTTCACCGCTGAACAACATGCTGTTATATTGTATATGAGTTCGGAGCCTGTGTTTCTCGCAATCATGCCACATGCCTGGATTTTTTAAACATTTAAAAAATATATATATATTTTAAACGTCTTCATCAAACTTCCCAAATTCTTTGTCAGATGGTCTAGCACCATCCTCAGTCAATTGCTTACATTTTTAAAATAAAGGATCCAATCTTACTACGGCATACAATTGAGCAAAACACAGAACCGTAAATATGACATGAGGCGATAGACATTCATACCTGGGTCCAGGAGGAGGGACTTGTCCAGCTTTCAGTTCGTCAATGATCTGATCAATGTCTTTAGGACTCAGGTCCTCCTGTAAGCCAGAGGGCAGCAACACATCACAGATCCACATTCAGACAATGAAACCACCCTGATACATCAAACCAGTCTATTTACCCAGTAAAAACATCCTGACACATCGTAAAACCAGTCTATTTACCCAGTAAAACCATCCTGACACATCATAAAACCAGTCTATTTACCCAGTAAAACCATCCTGACACATCATAAAACCAGTCTATTTACCCAGTAAAACCATCCTGACACATCATAAAACCAGTCTATTTACCCAGCAAAACCATCCTGACACATCGTAAAACCAGTCTATTTACCCAGTAAAACCATCCTGATACATCAAACCAGTCTATTTACCCAGTAAAACCATCCTGACACATCGTAAAACCAGTCCATTTACCTAGTAAAACCATCCTGATACATCGTAAAACCAGTCTATTTACCTAGTAAAACTATTGACATCGTAAAACCAGTCTATTTAACCAGTAAAACCATCCTGACACATCGTAAAACCAGTCTATTTACCCAGTAAAACCATCCTGACACATCGTAAAACCAGTCTATTTACCCAGTAAAACCATCCTGACACATCATAAAACCAGTCCATTTACCTAGTAAAACCATCCTGATACATCGTAAAACCAGTCTATTTACCTAGTAAAACTATTGACATCGTAAAACCAGTCTATTTAACCAGTAAAACCATCCTGACACATCGTAAAACCAGTCTATTTACCCAGTAAAACCATCCTGATACATCGTAAAACCAGTCTATTTACCCAGTAAAACTACCCTGACACATAAAACCAGTTCAATAACCTAAAGGAGTGAAATTTGTATTGCTATATTTATTCAATTACAAAAAAAAACAATCAGTTCTGCTTAATTCAGCACGAGGGTTGTGGTTTACAGAGAGTGGTTTTCCAACTAACAGACGGTACTAATGGAGAACTAGAGACCAACTAACAGACGGTACTAATGGAGAACTAGAGACCAACTAACAGACGGTATTAATGGAGAACTAGAGACCAACTAACAGACTGTACTAATGGAGAACTAGAGACCAACTAACAGACGGTACTAATGGAGAACTAGAGACCAACTAACAGACGGTACTAATGGAGAACTAGAGACCAACTAACAGACGGTACTAATGGAGAACTAGAGACCAACTAACAGACGGTACTAATGGAGAACTAGAGAAGAGACCAACTAACAGACGGTACTAATGGAGAACTAGAGAAGAGACCAACTAACAGACGGTACTAATGGAGAACTAGAGAAGAGACCAACTAACAGACGGTACTAATGGAGAACTAGAGACCAACTAACAGACGGTATTAATGGAGAACTAGAGACCAACTAACAGACGGTACTAATGGAGAACTAGAGACCAACTAACAGACGGTACTAATGGAGAACTAGAGAAGAGACCAACTAACAGACGGTACTAATGGAGAACTAGAGAAGAGACCAACTAACAGACGGTACTAATGGAGAACTAGAGAAGAGACCAACTAACAGACGGTACTAATGGAGAACTAGAGACCAACTAACAGACGGTACTAATGGAGAACTAGAGACCAACTAACAGACTGTACTAATGGAGAACTAGAGACCAACTAACAGACGGTACTAATGGAGAACTAGAGAAGAGACCAACTAACAGACGGTACTAATGGAGAACTAGAGACCAACTAACAGACTGTACTAATGGAGAACTAGAGACCAACTAACAGACGGTACTAATGGAGAACTAGAGACCAACTAACAGACGGTACTAATGGAGAACTAGAGACCAACTAACAGACGGTACTAATGGAGAACTAGAGACCAACTAACAGACGGTACTAATGGAGAACTAGAGACCAACTAACAGACGGTACTAATGGAGAACTAGAGACCAACTAACAGACGGTACTAATGGAGAACTAGAGAAGAGACCAACTAACAGACGGTACTAATGGAGAACTAGAGAAGAGACCAACTAACAGACGGTACTAATGGAGAACTAGAGACCAACTAACAGACGGTATTAATGGAGAACTAGAGACCAACTAACAGACGGTACTAATGGAGAACTAGAGACCAACTAACAGACGGTACTAATGGAGAACTAGAGAAGAGACCAACTAACAGACGGTACTAATGGAGAACTAGAGAAGAGACCAACTAACAGACGGTACTAATGGAGAACTAGAGAAGAGACCAACTAACAGACGGTACTAATGGAGAACTAGAGAAGAGACCAACTAACAGACGGTACTAATGGAGAACTAGAGACCAACTAACAGACGGTACTAATGGAGAACTAGAGACCAACTAACAGACGGTACTAATGGAGAACTAGAGACCAACTAACAAACGGTACTAATGGAGAACTAGAGACCAACTAACAGACGGTACTAATGGAGAACTAGAGACCAACTAACAGACGGTACTAATGGAGAACTAGACCAACTAACAGATGGTACTAATGGAGAACTAGACCAACTAACAGATGGTACTAATGGAGAACTAAAGACCAACTAACAGACGGTACTAATGGAGAACTAGAGACCAACTAACAGATGGTACTAATAGAGAACTAGAGACCAACTAACAGACAGTACTAATGGAGAACTAGAGACCAACTAACAGACGGTACTAATGGAGAACTAGAGACCAACTAACAGACGGTACTAATAGAGAACTAGAGAAGAGACCAACTAACAGATGGTACTAATGGAGAACTAGAGACCAACTAACAGACAGTACTAATGGAGAACTAGACACCAACTAACAGACGGTACTAATGGAGAACTAGACCAACTAACAGACGGTACTAATGGAGAACTAGAGACCAACTAACAGACGGTACTAATGGAGAACTAGAGACCAACTAACAGACGGTACTAATGGAGAACTAGAGACCAACTAACAGACGGTACTAATGGAGAACTAGAGACCAACTAACAGACGGTACTAATGGAGAACTAGAGACCAACTAACAGACGGTACTAATAGAGAACTAGAGACCAACTAACAGACAGTACTAATGGAGAACTAGAGACCAACTAACAGACTGTACTAATGGAGAACTAGAGACCAACTAACAGACGGTACTAATAGAGAACTAGAGACCAACTAACAGACTGTACTAATGGAGAACTAGAGACCAACTAACAGACTGTACTAATGGAGAACTAGAGACCAACTAACAGACGGTACTAATGGAGAACTAGAGACCAACTAACAGACGGTACTAATGGAGAACTAGAGACCAACTAACAGACGGTACTAATGGAGAACTAGAGACCAACTAACAGACGGTACTAATGGAGAACTAGAGAAGAGACCAACTAACAGACGGTACTAATGGAGAACTAGAGACCAACTAACAGACGGTACTAATGGAGAACTAGAGACCAACTAACAGACTGTACTAATGGAGAACTAGAGACCAACTAACAGACTGTACTAATGGAGAACTAGAGAAGAGACCAACTAACAGACAGTACTAATGGAGAACTAGAGACCAACTAACAGACGGTACTAATGGAGAACTAGAGACCAACTAACAGACGGTACTAATGGAGAACTAGAGACCAACTAACAGACGGTACTAATGGAGAACTAGAGACCAACTAACAGACGGTACTAATGGAGAACTAGAGACCAACTAACAGACGGTACTAATGGAGAACTAGAGACCAACTAACAGACGGTACTAATGGAGAACTAGAGACCAACTAACAGACGGTACTAATGGAGAACTAGAGACCAACTAACAGACTGTACTAATGGAGACTAGAGACCAACTAACAGATGGTACTAATGGAGAACTAGAGACCAACTAACAGACGGTACTAATGGAGAACTAGAGACCAACTAACAGACGGTACTAATGGAGAACTAGAGACCAACTAACAGACGGTACTAATGGAGAACTAGAGACCAACTAACAGACGGTACTAATAGAGAACTAGAGACCAACTAACAGACTGTACTAATGGAGAACTAGAGACCAACTAACAGACTGTACTAATGGAGAACTAGAGACCAACTAACAGACGGTACTAATGGAGAACTAGAGACCAACTAACAGACGGTACTAATGGAGAACTAGAGACCAACTAACAGACGGTACTAATGGAGAACTAGAGACCAACTAACAGACGGTACTAATGGAGAACTAGAGAAGAGACCAACTAACAGACGGTACTAATGGAGAACTAGAGACCAACTAACAGACGGTACTAATGGAGAACTAGAGACCAACTAACAGACTGTACTAATGGAGAACTAGAGACCAACTAACAGACTGTACTAATGGAGAACTAGAGAAGAGACCAACTAACAGACAGTACTAATGGAGAACTAGAGACCAACTAACAGACGGTACTAATGGAGAACTAGAGACCAACTAACAGACGGTACTAATGGAGAACTAGAGACCAACTAACAGACGGTACTAATGGAGAACTAGAGACCAACTAACAGACGGTACTAATGGAGAACTAGAGACCAACTAACAGACGGTACTAATGGAGAACTAGAGACCAACTAACAGACGGTACTAATGGAGAACTAGAGACCAACTAACAGACGGTACTAATGGAGAACTAGAGACCAACTAACAGACTGTACTAATGGAGACTAGAGACCAACTAACAGACGGTACTAATGGAGAACTAGAGACCAACTAACAGACTGTACTAATGGAGACTAGAGACCAACTAACAGACGGTACTAATGGAGAACTAGAGACCAACTAACAGACGGTACTAATGGAGAACTAGAGACCAAATAACAGACTGTACTAATGGAGACTAGAGACCAACTAACAGACGGTACTAATGGAGACTAGAGAAGAGACCAACTACTCTAACATTTTTGCAGGTATCATTTTGAGAATATCTCAGTATTATTTTGGTGCTAGTCCAACTAACAGACTGTACTAATGGAGAACTAGAGACCAACTAACAGACGGTACTAATGGAGAACTAGAGACCAACTAACAGACGGTACTAATGGAGAACTAGAGACCAACTAACAGACTGTACTAATGGAGAACTAGAGACCAACTAACAGACGATACTAATGGAGAACTAGAGACCAACTAACAGACAGTAGAATATCTCAGTATTATTTTGGTGCTAGTCCGCTGTACCTGCACAAAAACCCCAGTGTTTTTCCTTCACAACTTGTTCTCCATAATTTTTTAAAATCGGGAGCCTGTTTGTTTTCAGTACTTTTATTTCCATGACTGATCAAAACCTGTTTTCTCATGACTCTTGTTCCTCTGCAGCAGACATATGGTGAGCAATATTGTTTGGAACATCGAATCACAATAAATTAAAAAAAAATAAAATCACAATATTGAATCGCAATACATATTGTATCGGCACATAAGTATGGTGAGGTTCCTGGCCATTCCCAGATCCAGTATACTCACGTAGTAGTTGTCGTTGATCTGGACCATGGGAGCGTTAACACAGGCACCAAGACACTCCACCTCTATTAGAGAGAACATCTTGTCTGCAGTCATCCCTCCTACCTTGATGCCTGAGAGAGGAGGAGGAGGAGGAGGAGGAAGATGTTTCGGCTTATAAGACTGATCTGATGGAAGGATTGGTGAACTGATCCCAGATCAGTTTGTGCTCTTGCCAACGACAAGCCAAACATGTTCTGCATGACAATTGGATAAAGAGTTGGCAAGAGAGTAGAAACCGACTGGAACCCAGCATCTTGACACTGCAAAAGAAACAACTTAATATTCACACAAAAAAATATACAGTAGGTTTAGCTATCATCGTTAAAGTAGTAGTGAAAAATCATTTACATTGATTCTTAGTTCTCCTAGATCTCTGAGGCTAGCTTAATGCTCGACTCTAAACAATCCATGTTGTGTACACTAGGGTTGGGCGATATTACAATAGCATCATCTATCTACGACGATTGACAGCCATTGTCGATTGGTAACGAAATCGTAATGTGACAGATGATGGTTGACCCTATTTGAACTGGACTGGTGTAGAGCAGTGAAGAACAGTCTCACAGCACACAGCAGGACAGAAGAACAGCACACAGCTATAGACTATAGCCTACACCCATTCTTCATGATCTAATTTCGGACACACTAACTACACTATATATACAAAAGTATGTGGACACCCCTTCAAACGAGTGGATTTGGCTATTTCAGCCACACCCGTTGCTGACAAATCGAGCACACAGCCATGCAATCTCCATAGACAAACATTGGCAGTAGAATGGCCTTACTGAAGAACTCGGTGACTTTCAACGTGGCACCGTCATAGGATGCCACCTTTCCAACAAGTCAAGTTTGTTAAATTTCTGCACTGCTGGAGCTGCCCACCGGTCAACTGTAAGGGCTGTTATTGTGAAGTGCAAACGTTGAGAAGCAACAACAGCTCAGTCAGGAAGAGGTAGACCACACAAACTCACAGAACGGGATCGTCAAGTGTTGAAGCGCATAAAATCCGTCTGTCCCCAGTTGCAACACTCACTACCGAGTTCCAAACTGCCTCTGGAAGCAACGTCAGCACAAGAACTGTTCGTCGGGAGCTGAAATGGGTTTCCATGGCCGAGCAGCTGTTGAGATCAGTGTGGAAGAACTTGCACAGAGCCCTGACCTCAACCTCAAACACCTTTGCAATGAATTAGAACGACAACCGTGAGCCAGGTCTAATCGCCCAACATCAGTGCCCGACCTCACTAATGCTCTTGTGGCTGAATGGAAGCAAGTCCCCACAGCAATGTTCCATCATCTAGTGGAAAGCCTTCCCAGAATAGTGGAGGCTGTTATAGCAGCAATGTTCCAACATCTAGTGGAAAGCCTTCCCAGAAGAGTGGAGGCTGTTAATAGCAGCAAAAGTGGGGGACCAACTCCATATTAATACCCTTGAATTTTGGAATCCGGTGTCCACATACTTTTGGTCATGTAGTGCATATTGTGTCTACTAGCAGTTAAAAACAACATATCCTATATTCCCTTCTCTCTCTATTCTATGAATAGGACTTTGGTCTACAGGCCACTTTCATTTTATGCATGGTTTATCCCAATCAAACAATGAATGTAACGGACTTGCATTTCAAAGTTGTTTTGGATAGCTTATAAATGTAAGGTAGCGAGGTGACTGACTATGTCAATAGCCCATAGAAAAATCTAAATGACAAGTTTTCATCAAGTTTAAGCTTATTAAGAAAGAAATTATCCATTCGGCCAGGATAACCCCTCCATGTGAGGTCACAAACCAAATGGCCAATAACCCATCTTCCTACTGGCCTATCACAAACCAAATGGCCAATAACCCATCCTCCTACTGGCCTATCACAAACCAAATGGCCAATAACCCATCCTGCTACTGGCCTATCACAAACCAAATGGCCAATAACCCATCCTCCTACTGGCCTATCACAAACAAAATGGCCAATAACCCATCCTCCTATTGGCCTATCACAAACCAAATGGCCAATAACCCATTCTCCTACTGGCCTATCACAAATCAAATGGCCAATAACCCATTCTCCTACTGGCCTATCACAAACCAAATGGCCAATAACCCATCCTCCTACTGGCCTATCACAAACCAAATGGCCAATAACCCATCCTCCTACTGGCCTATCACAAACCAAATGGCCAATAACCCTCCTCCTACTGGCCTATCACAAACCAAATGGCCAATAACCCATCCTGCTACTGGCCTATCACAAACCAAATGGCCAATAACCCATCCTCCTTCTGGCCTATCACAAACCAAATGGCCAATAAACCCTCCTCCTACTGGCCTATCACAAACCAAATGGCCAATAACCCATCCTGCTACTGGCGTATCACAAACCAAATGGCCAATAACCCATCCTGCTACTGGCCTATCACAAAACCCCTCCTCCATGTGAGGTAAAAAATTTTTTTTTAAATGTCCACACAGACACATGTTCATCTGTCATATAGACAATAATAAAAAAAATAATAAAATCAACATTTGTTTATCCATCTTCACTTTGATCCCCTTTCATGTCTGGGTCCGCCTGTCCATCTCTTACCCAGTTTGTTCTGGAGGGCCTCCAGGATGCTGTCGGAGTCGCAAAGCATGCAGGGTGTTGTAGTGCAGATCTGGATGTGGTACTTGCCCACCGGCTGCCTCAGGAACATGGTGTAGAACGTCGCTACCTCATAGATCCTCATCGGAGGGACCTCAAGCACCTCGGCCACCTGGGAGAAGAGAGGAAAATGTATGTTTAAAATTATTATTTTTTAAATAAATGGAGGCTCATTAAGAAAAAAAGGTGTAGCATTGACTGAAGTATAATCAGTCCAGTAATGGATGATGGAGTCGGTTTCTAAATGGCTCGTCCCTACTGATCACGCCCCTGGTCTGCAAATAGAGATTCTACGTAATTCTGTGGTTCAACAAATCTACATCAGCACATCACTCATTCATTCTGATTATGCCTATTTTAAAAATCTGTTGCCACAAAAGCAAACCAGATTAACATACTCTATTCTGAAGCAAACAGATGCCTCAGTCGGCATATTGTTCATGGCTGAGATGGGGATATTGATTGATTGATTGATTTACCTTGTTCATGGCTGAGATGGGGAGCCATCCATGCTGTCTCTGAGCCAGGTCCAACACAGGGATGGTGGCGGCCTGCTTGTGGCCCTCTGGGTACATACTAATGATAGCATCAATCCTCTTAAAACAACAAACGGCTTTCATTAGTGACGCTTATATGATGTGTTTTGTTGATAAGAACAGAACATGTGATTGTTTTATAAAAGCTTCCTTTCATTATTATATATATTTTTTTAAGTTAAAAGTTGTGAAATTGATGCGATTTACATTGTAATAAACCAGTGTTTTAATAGTTGTTGTTGTTTTAGTCTTGATTTGCAGTCATTTCTTTAAATAATAATGTTCTTGACATCATCCACTCACCTTCAGGTTGTCCACAGTGAACTCAAATGGAGTATCTGGGTTGTTGTCAGGTGTGTCTCTGTGCTTCAGTGGAAACAAGACAAGCAGATTAAATCATTCATTCATTATTAATCATTATCATTAGTCAGTTTTACAGAAATCCTACCAGTACCTGCCAAACTAAAAACAATGTTGTATTAGTTCAAAATGTTCAATTAGTAAAGATACCAACTCATCAGGAAAAGGACAATCTCCCCCCATAGATCACTATGGGGAGAGGAAAGCCCAAGGTGATTGAGATATAGCCTTTTTATCTACACCAATACGAGTGTTGTATCCAACAACATAAGCCGAGTTCACAGGCAGACCAATTCTGATATTTTTTTCTCTCTCACTATTTGGTCTTTTGACGAATTTAGATCAGCTCTGAAAACACTTTTGTACAAAATACTGATGTGATTGGTCAAAAACACCAATTAGTGGGGGGGGGGGAGAATCTCTGAATTACACACCTTGTGTAAACGCAGCCATATTGGCACTACAGGAAATGTACCACTGCCCCCTTGTGAACAGTCCTATCCTGGTGTTATCTGGTTAAATTGGTCATCGTAAACATGCACAAACTATGGTTGTGGCTCACGTAGGTAGGGCTTTGTTGAATCTCTTCTCTAAAATACAATATAACATGTCTCTATGCCAAGGGACTGTTACCATGTCAACATGTCTCTATGCCAAGGGACTGTTACCATGTCAACATGTCTCTATGCCAAGGGACTGTTACCATGTCAACATGTCTCTATGCCAAGGGACTGTTACCATGTCAACATGTCTCTATGCCAAGGGACTGTTACCATGTCAACATGTCTCTATGCCAAGGGACTGTTACCATGTCAACATGTCTCTATGCCAAGGGACTGTTACCATGCCAACATGTCTCTATGCCAAGGGACTGTTACCATGCCAACATGTCTCTATGCCAAGGGACTGTTACCATGCCAACATGTCTCTATGCCAAGGGACTGTTACCATGTCAACATGTCTCTATGCCAAGGGACTGTTACCATGCCATGTTTCCATCACCTGAGTAGAAGCAACAACCATGTGCTGTTGTTTCAACAGTAACCACTAACACATGACATCTAGTGACAGGGAGAGTTTTTTTTGTATATACAGTAGAGTATCGCAATATATATATATTTTTTGTATATACAGTAGAGTATCGCAATATATATTTGTATATACAGTAGAGTATCGCTATATATATACCAAAAATACAGATTTCCGATTGTTATGAAAACTTGAAATCGGCCCTAATTAATCGGCCATTACAATTAATCGGTCGACCTCTACTCTGGACGGTTCTGACCTAGAATAGGTGGTCAACTACAAATACCTAGGTGTCTGGTTAGACTGTAAACTCTCCTTCCAGATTCACATTAAGCATCTCCAATCCAAAATTAAATCTAGAATCGGCTTCCTATTTCACAACAATGTCTCCTTCACTCATGCCGCCAAACATACCCTCTTAAAACTGACCATCCTACCCATCCTCGACGTCGGTGATGTCTATAAAATAGCCTCCAACACTCTACTCAGCAAATTGGATGTAGTCTATCACAGTGCCATCCGTTTCATCACCAAAGCCCCATATACTACCCACCACTGCGACCTGTATGCTCTCGTTGGTTGGCCCTGACTACATATTCGTTGCCAAACCCACTGGCTCTAATTCATCTAAGTCTTTGCTAGGTAAAGTCCCCCCTTATCTCAGCTCACTGGTCACCATAGCAGCACCCACCCGTAGCACACGCTCCAGCAGGTATATTTCACTGGTCATTCCCAAAGCCAACACTTCCTTTGGCCACCTTTCCTTCCAGTTCTCTGCTGCCAATGACTGGAACGAATTGCAAAAATCACTGAAGCTGGAGTCTTATATCTCCCTCTCTAACTTTAAGCATCAGCTGTCAGAGCAGCTTACATATCACTGTACCTGTACACAGCCCATCTGTAAATAGCCCACCCAACTACCTCATCCCCATATTGTTACTTATCCTCTTGCTCCTTTGTGTCTCTACTTGCGCATTCATCTTCTGCACATCTATCACTCCAGTGTTAATTTGCTAAATTGTAATTACTTTGCTACTATTTATTGCCTTACCTCCTTACTTCACACGGCACGTTGATTTTTATATTGTGTAACTCTGTTGTTGTTTTTGTCGCACTGCTTTGCTTTATCTTGGCCAGGTCGCAGTTCTCAACTGGCCTACCTGGTTAAATGAAAGTGAAATAAAATCGACACAATCCCGAGGTCCTCCCGGGTGGCGCAGTGGTCTAGGGCAGGTCCGTGGGGCGACGCACAATTGGCTTAGCGTCATCCGGGTTAGGGAGGGTTTGGCCGGTAGGGATATCTTTGTCTAATCGCGCACCAGCGACTCCTGTGGCGGGCCGGGCGCAGTGCACGCTAACCAAGCACGGTGTTTCCTCCGACACATTGGTGCGGCTGTCTTGGATGCGCGCTGTGTTAAGAAGTAGTGCGGCTTGGTTGGGTTGTGTTTTGGATGGCTTTCGACCTTCGTCTCTCCTGAGCCCGTATGGGAGTTGTAGCGATGAGACAAGATAGTAATTACTAACAATTGGATACCACGGGAATTTTTTTGATATTATTATTATTATTTTTTTAAATAAATAAATAAAATAAAAAAAATCGACAATCCTGTCTCTGAGCTCTTTATGGCTTTGTTTCTGCTCCTACACTGTGCCTTTCCAAATCATGTCCAATCAATTGAATTTACCACAGGTGGAATCCAGCCCAGTTGTAGAAACATATCAAAGATGATCAATGGAAACACGATGCACCTGAGCTCAATTTCAAGTCTCATAGTAAAGGGTCTGAATACTTACGTAAATACGGTATTTCTGTTTTTTATACATTTGTAAAAATGTCTGTTTTTGCTTTGTCATTGCGGGGTATTGTGTGAGGGGGGGAAAGTATTTAATCCATTTTAGAATAAGGCTGTAATGTAACAAAATGTGGAATAAGTGAAGGGATCTGGATACTTTACGAATGCACTCTCATATTTACACAAGTACTCACACCCGAGTCAATAATTCGTAGAAGCACCCTTAGCAGCGATTACAGCTATGAGTCTTTCTGGGTAAGTCTCTAAGAGATTTCCACACCTGGATTGTACAACATTTGCCCATTTATTATTTTCAAAATTCTTCAAGCTCTGTCAAATTGGTTGGCTAAAGAACCATTTTTAGGTCTTGTCATAGATTTTGAAGCAAATTTAGGTCGAAACTGTAACTAGGCCACTCAGGAATATTCTGTGTCTTCTTGGTAAGCAACTGCAGTGTAGATTTGGCCTTGTGTTTTTCGGTTATTGTCCTGCAGAAAGGTGAATTTATCTCCCAGTGTCTGGTGGAAAGCAGACGGAACCAGGTTTTCCTCTGGGATTTTGCTTAGCTCCATGAAAGAAAAAAAAAATGATCCTGAAAACCATCCCAGTTCTTACCGATTACAAGCATGCCCATAACATGATGCAGCCACCACTATGCTTGAAAATATGGAGAGTGGTACTCTAATGTGTTGTATTGGATTTGACCCAAACATAACATGTATTCAGGACAAGTGGTTTCCTTCCTCTACGGCAACTGAGTTAGGAAGGACACCTATATCTTTGTAGTGCACTGGGTGTATTGATACACCATCCAAAGTGTAATAAATAACTTCACCATGCCCAAAGGGATATTTTATGTCCTCTTTTTATTTTACCAATAGTTGTTGTTCTTTGTGAGGCATTGGAAAACCTCCCTGGTCTTTGTGGTTGTATCTGTGTTTGAAATTCACTGCTTGACTGAGGGACCTTACAGATAATTGTGTGTGTGGGGTACAGAGATGAGGTAGTCATTCAAAAATCATGTTAAACACCATTATTGCACACAGAGTGAGTCCATGCAACTTATTATGTGACTTGTTGCCATAACAAAAGGGTTGAATACTTATTGACTCAAGACATTTCAGTTTTTCATATAATTAATTTGTATTAAAAAAATATATATATAATAATATCTAAAAACAATTCCACTTTGACATGATGCGATATTGTGTGTAGTGGGCCAGTGACCAAAACAAATCTAAATCAGTTTTAAATTCAGGCTGTAATATAACAAAATGCTGAAAAAGTCAAGGGTGTTGATACTTTCTGAAGGCCATGTGACGACGGGTGCCACTTCCTGTTTCTTTTCCTTCATTTATGGGATGCAACCGAAGTAAACGGAGCTCAATTGCATCTTGTACAACTAATATCCTCTCTAGCCACATTGAACAACATGATCTTGTATTGACACTGCCTTCACACGAACGAATTATCGCAGCAGATCATAGCATTATTGTTTGTTGTTATTCTTTAAAAATGCTCCTTTTCTATATTGCAACCAAATTTGCATAATGTTGTCATGGAAAATATTCATGTTGTTTCCAACTAGCAATCGACAACTGTGCGGTAAATACGTCTGCATTATTGAACGTTAAGATTGCCGAAACGCCAGTCTCTTTGGCAAATGACGGGAATGGCAAGGAGTGGAATGTTAACTAAAGAGACTGGTACCCAGACTAGCCTTGTGTGGCCATACTTCCAAATCTCGTCTTGGTAGGTAAGACGCCTGGGCTTCTGAGGCTAGTCACATTAAGGATATAGTACAGTAAGAAATCAGCGAGGTTACAGATCCTACACAGCTGCACTCACCACAAAGATGCCCCCAGCTCCAGCTCTGGCAGCGGACTGGTGCAGACTCCTGACCTGCCTGGACTGAGAAGATGGAACATTGACAGAACAAGAGACAGAAGAAGAAGGATGTTAATGTGTGAATAAGGTTTGATTCTATGCAATACCAACCCAAAACGAATTTATTAAAGACTTCAATACCAACAGGACAATTTGGCAGTATGAGGCACCAGTTATAATTATGACCATTGTGATTCAAAACGATTAAGAAGTTGTAAGGTAGCCGTGAAGCAAACTAGCCAGTAAACTATGCAAGGCTCTTTTACGCTAGCTAACTCAGTTAGCCAGTCAGGAAGCTTTAGCTAGCGAACTGACAAGGACAAGATATATTTTCACAATCGTTCAATCAACATTATTGTTCATATTAATATTTGACTAAATCATGAGTCTAAATGAAAGTGTAACATTGGCTGGTGTAACTAGCTACTAGTTAGCTAGCCATTCCGCTAGCTAGGCCGCTTGCCCTTGTCAAGTGTCATGCAACATATTTCATTAAATTCTCATAAAACGTAATGATTGATCATAAGACTGATAATGTTAGTATAACACGAGTACATTGTTATAACCATACCGTTTGCGATACAACAGATCGAATTGCAGAAGTTAAAAACATCTTGACAGCGTAGTTTTGTCCCGTTGATACAACACTTATTGGACGACAGCAAAGGGCTGACATCGATTTTACGGTCCTCTCGATTGAGAGGGTCTGGCTTACGCAACGTGTTTACTTCTGAAGTGAAACTAATCGACCACAGATCAAACATGATCAGAAATGTGACGCTTATTAAAATTGTTGTTTTTCTCTGTCCAAATGTATCTCCATTTATGTGAACGATCACATAAGATGATTAGGCTGATTTAACGGTCAGTATTTGCATGGACGTGTGTATCTTTCTGTGTACTCCATTGTTCAGCAATATGAGCGTCTTTTTTTTTATTTAAATGGTGACATTGACGGTTGTGGAACGTTAAAACAAGAGTTTCCATTGGACAAATGAAGTTAGGCCCCTCCCCGTTTCGCTCCGTAGATTTTCATTCTGACCCGAAGTCGCCTTAGAAAAAGACGCAATTGTCTCTACAAGCCAGAATGTTGAATACAATGATATGTACAGGGTGTACATGCTGTAGGTCCTTCTGATGACAGGAGGTGGAGATAAGGAGATAGGGTATCCACATTAGTGTTGTTTGCTTACCTTTTTCCACTCGCAGGTAGGTTCTGTTGCTTGTATTTTCAATCTCTTGATGTGATGCACAATATGTAAACAATAGCCGAATGTAACCAAAGCACGTTTCCTCGCAATCAGCAGGACTTGTTTGCCTTTCGGTCTGTGGTTAGATTAGTCTCAGCCATATTGTGCAAGTGTTTGTCACATGCGAATTGCATCAGTATTGAAAATAAAAAAACGGAAATAAAAACCGATGAACAGACCAGCATACTGAAGGTCGGGTTGATAGCATTTCCCTGTGGATATTTTGTATCAGATTACTTCCGATATAGGGATAAAATCATCAGGACAACAGGTCAAGTAAGTTGAAGTTAAATTTGTTCAACATTCTGACTGATAATGGGACTGTTTGGGAATGCTGAGCCTACGTGTTAGAGAGGAGTGTGTAAGTATTTCACTCTCATCCAGAACTCAGATTGGAAGGCGTGGGCTTACTTGAGAAATCTTGTTGTAATAAATATATAGCACAAATTCTTCATTCACAAAACCAATTTACACCGAGAGGAACATTTTTCTGGAACATGCTTATTCCTGACATTGTCTGGAAAAATGTATGTTTGAGGCCTTACAAATATTGTATACCAAACAAAGTTAAGGAAGTGCACTTTAAAATGTTTACATAAGATACATCCATGTAATTCTATGTCATCCAAATTTGTGGCTGTTGATATCTGCGCTTTCTCTGAAAAAAAAAAAAGTAGGTGAGAATCTCTCACTTACTCTTTGAATGTAAATGTGTGTCAGAATTTTGGGAAAACCTTGCAAACGTATTTACCAAAATGAACACTACCCATGTTTCTGACATGAAGGATATAACATGTTACTATTGCAGTGATAACAAGACCATTGAAATGATTGTGATTTTTATTTTATTTCTTGTTGCCAATTACTTTATAAAAACAAACAAAAATTCCAAATTCTATACCAAAATTCTATACCAAAATTCCAAAATTCTATTCCAAAATTCCAAAATTCTATTCCAAAATTCCAAAATTCTATTCCAAAATTACACCATTTTCTGATTTGAATTGAACTTATTATAACATTTAATGAATAACAAGAATAACATCATTATAATAATGTTTTTTTCAGAGTGAATATACTAAGACTGTTTATCTTCTTTTATTACTTTCATATATGTTTTTTTTTGGGGGGGGGGTGTTTGTGTTTTCTTGTTAATACCTGCGTTCTGTTTTGTATGATGCAACAATGTAAATTGTTGTTCGGTGTTTTTAATTTTTTAAATATATATATAAAAATTAAAAATGATTTCACTCTCAGATTCTAAGAGGCTAGAAAGTGTGGGGTGTGTCATGTATGCTAGAATGGAGGTGTAAAAACGACAGCTGCATACGCATATTAGCGATTACATATAGCATACCTTGCAGTACAATCTTCTCTCAAAACAGTTATACAATGTGCTCTGCAATAAGATAACCAGAGTTTGATTTCTAAACCAGATGAGTTTCTAAACCAGATGAGTTCTCCAATAGCAGCTGCCCAATACCATGGTGGTCATGGATAACAAAAGCGAGAAACGGTAATTAATTAGTCAAATAAATCATCACAGCAAAGGAATGTAGTTTGGAAGAGGGAGAATGACGCTGGGAGAAGGGACGTGGAGCTGGATCAACAACGTGAGATGAGGACTACACAAGGTGGAGCTGGATCAACAACGTGAGATGAGGACTACACAAGGTGGAGCTGGATCAACAACGTGAGATGAGGACTACACAAGGTGGAGCTGGATCAACAACGTGAGATGAGGACTACACAAGGTGGAGCTGGATCAACAACGTGAGATGAGGACTACACAAGGTGGAGCTGGATCAACAACGTGAGATGAGGACTACACAAGGTGGAGCTGGATCAACAACGTGAGATGAGGACTACACAAGGTGGAGCTGGATCAACAACGTGAGATGAGGACTACACAAGGTGGAGCTGGATCAACAACGTGAGATGAGGACTACACAAGGTGGAGCTGGATCAACAACGTGAGATGAGGACTACACAAGGTGGAGCTGGATCAACAACGTGAGATGAGGACTACACAAGGTGGAGCTGGATCAACAACGTGAGATGAGGACTACACAAGGTGGAGCTGGATCAACAACGTGAGATGAGGACTACACAAGGTGGAGTGATGAGGACTACACAAGGTGGAGCTGGATGATGAGATGAGCTGGATCAACAACGTGGACTGAGGACTACACAAGGTGGAGCTGGATCAACAACGTGAGATGAGGACTACACAAGGTGGAGCTGGATCAACAACGTGAGATGAGGACTACACAAGGTGGAGCTGGATCAACAACGTGAGATGAGGACTACACAAGGTGGAGCTGGATCAACAACGTGAGATGAGGACTACACAAGGTGGAGCTGAGATGAGGACTACAACAAGAGATGAGGGAGCTGGATCAACAACGTGAGATGAGGACTACACAAGGTGGAGCTGGATCAACAACGTGAGATGAGGACTACACAAGGTGGAGCTGGATCAACAACGTGAGATGAGGACTACACAAGGTGGAGCTGGATCAACAACGTGAGATGAGGACTACACAAGGTGGAGCTGGATCAACAACGTGAGATGAGGACTACACAAGGTGGAGCTGGATCAACAACGTGAGATGAGGACTAGAAGTCGGGGCCAGCAAGGTGGAGCAGGATCAACAACGTGAGATGAGGACTAGAAGTCGGGGCCAGCAAGGTGGAGCTGGATCAACAACGTGAGATGAGGACTACACAAGGTCGAGCTGGCCAGCAAGGTGGAGCTGGACTCAACAACGTGAGATGAGGACTAACAACGTCGGGGACTACACAAGGTGGAGCTGGATCAACAACGTGAGATGAGGACTACACAAGAAGCTGGTCAACAACGGGGCCAGCAAGGTGGAGCTGGATCAACAACGTGAGATGAGGACTAGAAACGTCGGGGCCAGCAAGGTGGAGCTGGATCAACAACGTGAGATGAGGACTAGAAGTCGGGGCCAGCAAGGTGGAGCTGGATCAACAACGTGAGATGAGGACTAGAAGTCGGGGCCAGCAAGGTGGAGCTGGATCAACAACGTGAGATGAGGACTAGAAGTCGGGGCCAGCAAGGTGGAGCTGGATCAACAACGTGAGATGAGGACTAGAAGTCGGGGCCAGCAAGGTGGCGCTGGATCAACAACGTGAGATGAGGACTAGAAGTCGGGGCCAGCAAGGTGGAGCTGGATCAACAACGTGAGATGAGGACTAGAAGTCGGGGCCAGCAAGGTGGAGCAGGATCAACAACGTGAGATGAGGAATAGAAGTCGGGGCCAGCAAGGTGGAGCTGGATCAACAACGTGAGATGAGGACTAGAAGTCGGGGCCAGCAAGGTGGAGCAGGATCAACAACGTGAGATGAGGAATAGAAGTCGGGGCCAGCAAGGTGGAGCTGGATCAACAACGTGAGATGAGGACTAGAAGTCGGGGCCAGCAAGGTGGAGCTGGATCAACAACGTGAGATGAGGACTAGAAGTCGGGGCCAGCAAGGTGGAGCTGGATCAACAACGTGAGATGAGGACTAGAAGTCGGGGCCAGCAAGGTGGAGCAGCTGGATCAACAACGTGAGATGAGGACTAGAAGTCGGGGCCAGCAAGGTGGAGCTGGATCAACAACGTGAGATGAGGACTAGAAGTCGGGGCCAGCAAGGTGGAGCTGGATCAACAACGTGAGATGAGGACTAGAAGTCGGGGCCAGCAAGGTGGAGCTGGATCAACAACGTGAGATGAGGACTAGAAGTCGGGGCCAGCAAGGTGGAGCTGGATCAACAACGTGAGATGAGGACTAGAAGTCGGGGCCAGCAAGGTGGAGCTGGATCAACAACGTGAGATGAGGACTAGAAGTCGGGGCCAGCAAGGTGGAGCTGGATCAACAACGTGAGATGAGGACTAGAAGTCGGGGCCAGCAAGGTGGAGCTGGATCAACAACGTGAGATGAGGACTAGAAGTCGGGGCCAGCAAGGTGGAGCTGGATCAACAACGTGAGATGAGGACTAGAAGTCGGGGCCAGCAAGGTGGAGCTGGATCAACAACGTGAGATGAGGACTAGAAGTCGGGGCCAGCAAGGTGGAGCTGGATCAACAACGTGAGATGAGGACTAGAAGTCGGGGCCAGCAAGGTGGAGCTGGATCAACAACGTGAGATGAGGACTAGAAGTCGGGGCCAGCAAGGTGGAAGTCGGGGCCAGCAAGGTGGAGCTGGATCAACAACGTGAGATGAGGACTAGAAGTCGGGGCCAGCAAGGTGGAGCAGGATCAACAACGTGAGATGAGGACTAGAAGTCGGGGCCAGCAAGGTGGAGCAGGATCAACAACGTGAGATGAGGACTAGAAGTCGGGGCCAGCAAGGTGGAGCAGGATCAACAACGTGAGATGAGGACTAGAAGTCGGGGCCAGCAAGGTGGAGCTGGATCAACAACGTGAGATGAGGACTAGAAGTCTGGGCCAGCAAGGTGGAGCTGGATCAACAACGTGAGATGAGGACTAGAAGTCGGGGCCAGCAAGGTGGAGCTGGATCAACAACGTGAGATGAGGAATAGAAGTCGGGGCCAGCAAGGTGGAGCTGGATCAACAACGTGAGATGAGGACTAGAAGTCGGGGCCAGCAAGGTGGAGCTGGATCAACAACGTGAGATGAGGACTAGAAGTCGGGGCCAGCAAGGTGGAGCAGGATCAACAACGTGAGATGAGGACTAGAAGTCGGGGCCAGCAAGGTGGAGCTGGATCAACAACGTGAGATGAGGACTAGAAGTCGGGGCCAGCAAGGTGGAGCTGGATCAACAACGTGAGATGAGGAATAGAAGTCGGGGCCAACAGCGTGGAGCTGGATCAACAACGTGAGATGAGGACTAGAAGTCGGGGCCAGCAAGGTGGAGCTGGATCAACAACGTGAGATGAGGACTAGAAGTCGGGGCCAGCAAGGTGGAGCTGGATCAACAACGTGAGATGAGGAATAGAAGTCGGGGCCAGCAAGGTGGAGCAGGATCAACAACGTGAGATGAGGAATAGAAGTCGGGGCCAGCAAGGTGGAGCTGGATCAACAACGTGAGATGAGCTGGATCAACAACGTGAGATGATGAATAGAAGTCGGGGCCAGCAAGGTGGAGCTGGATCAACAACGTGAGATGAGGAATAGAAGTCGGGGCCAGCAAGGTGGAGCTGGATCAACAACGTGAGATGAGGAATAGAAGTCGGGGCCAGCAAGGTGGAGCAGGATCAACAACGTGAGATGAGGAATAGAAGTCGGGGCCAGCAAGGTGGAGCTGGATCAACAACGTGAGATGAGGACTAGAAGTCGGGGCCAGCAAAGTGGAGCTGGATCAACAACGTGAGATGAGGACTAGAAGTCGGGGCCAGCAAGGTGGAGCAGGATCAACAACGTGAGATGAGGACTAGAAGTCGGGGCCAGCAAGGTGGAGCTGGATCAACAACGTGAGATGAGGACTAGAAGTCGGGGCCAGCAAGGTGGAGCTGGATCAACAACGTGAGATGAGGACTAGAAGTCGGGGCCAGCAAGGTGGAGCAGGATCAACAACGTGAGATGAGGAATAGAAGTCGGGGCCAGCAAGGTGGCGCTGGATCAACAACGTGAGATGAGGAATAGAAGTCGGGGCCAACAAGGTGGCGCTGGATCAACAACGTGAGATGAGGACTAGAAGTCGGGGCCAGCAAGGTGGAGCTGGATCAACAACGTGAGATGAGGACTAGAAGTCGGGGCCAGCAAGGTGGAGCTGGATCAACAACGTGAGATGAGGAATAGAAGTCGGGGCCAGCAAGGTGGAGCTGGATCAACAACGTGAGATGAGGAATAGAAGTCGGGGCCAACAAGGTGGAGCTGGATCAACAACGTGAGATGAGGACTAGAAGTCGGGGCCAGCAAGGTGGAGCTAGGTCAACAACGTGAGATGAGGACTAGAAGTCGGGGCCAGCAACGTGGAGTAATCCAGAAACGTCAGTAGCGGTGGATAAATCACTGGGGAAGTCAAGTCAAGGGAAAAAGCCATATTACAACCTACGTGTTGTGATAATTGCGTTGTTTGCTCTATAACCTGTTAGTTCATATACCTTGACACCGTGATGTACAAGCCTAAAGACAGAGACAATAAGAAGACACTGGCAGAATAAATTCAATCACGCTTTTGTTTCATCACAGAACTGGAGAACAAGTCCACAAAGCGTATTGGATGTAAGAAACAGTTACGACAGCAGGGTCAAGCAAGTTAACGTTTACAATATTTTCGGACCACTAAATGACTAAACGATTTAGAACCACAGAGCGTTACAGGAAGTCACAAAGAAAACAGGAGCTGCCTCCGCCATTCCAGCACCTTTTCACCTCTGCTTAGTCTAATACAGTGACAACTAAAAGATACCCCCCCCCTACCAAAAAAAAAACTTTAGTCCAATCAACGTAAGCTAAATATGATGTGGCTGTCCATGGATCTGATTTCTCTCTCTCTCTCTCTCTCTCTGTGTGTGTGTGTGTGTGTGTGTGTGTGTGTGTGTGTGTGTGTGTGTGTGTGTGTGTGTGTGTGTGTGTGTGTGTGTGTGTGTGTGTGTGTGTGTGTGTGTGTGTGTGTGTGTGTGTGTGTGTGTGTGTGTGTGTGTGTGTGTGTGTGTGTGTGTGTGTGTGTGTGTGTGTGTGTGTGCGTGTCCGTGTCCGTGCAAGTAGAAAAGCATGTTGACCCGCCCGACTTGTAGAGAAACACCAATGCCCTCCTCCTCTCTTTCATGTTGACTCGCCCTACTTGTAGAGAAACACCAATGCCCTCCTCCTCTCTTTCATGTTGACTCGCCCTACTTGTAGAGAAACACCAATGCCCTCCTCCTCTCTTTCATGTTGACTCGCCCTACTTGTAGAGAAACACCAATGCCCTCCTCCTCTCTTTCATGTTGACTCGCCCTACTTGTAGAGAAACACCAATGCCCTCCTCCTCTCTTTCATGTTGACTCGCCCTACTTGTAGAGAAACACCAATGCCCTCCTCCTCTCTTTCATGTTGACTCGCCCTACTTGTAGAGAAACACCAATGCCCTCCTCCTCTCTTTCATGTTGACTCGCCCTACTTGTAGAGAAACACCAATGCCCTCCTCCTCTCTTTCATGTTGACTCGCCCTACTTGTAGAGAAACACCAATGCCCTCCTCCTCTCTTTCATGTTGACTCGCCCTACTTGTAGAGAAACACCAATGCCCTCCTCCTCTCTTTCATGTTGACTCGCCCTACTTGTAGAGAAACACCAATGCCCTCCTCCTCTCTTTCATGTTGACTCGCCCTACTTGTAGAGAAACACCAATGCCCTCCTCCTCTCTTTCATGTTGACTCGCCCTACTTGTAGAGAAACACCAATGCCCTCCTCCTCTCTTTCATGTTGACTCGCCCTACTTGTAGAGAAACACCAATGCCCTCCTCTCTTTCATGTTGACTCGCCCTACTTGTAGAGAAACACCAATGCCCTCCTCCTCTCTTTCATGTTGACTCACCCTACTTGTAGAGAAACACCAATGCCCTCCTCCTCTCTTTCATGTTGACTCGCCCTACTTGTAGAGAAACACCAATGCCCTCCTCCTCTCTTTCATGTTGACTCGCCCTACTTGTAGAGAAACACCAATGCCCTCCTCCTCTCTTTCATGTTGACTCGCCCTACTTGTAGAGAAACACCAATGCCCTCCTCTCTTTCATGTTGACTCGCCCTACATGTAGAGAAACACCAATGCCCTCCTCCTCTCTTTCATGTTGACTCACCCTACTTGTAGAGAAACACCAATGCCCTCCTCCTCTCTTTCATGTTGACTCGCCCTACTTGTAGAGAAACACCAATGCCCTCCTCCTCTCTTTCATGTTGACTCGCCCTACTTGTAGAGAAACACCAATGCCCTCCTCCTCTCTTTTATGTTGACTCGCCCTACTTGTAGAGAAACACCAATGCCCTCCTCCTCTCTTTCATGTTGACTCGCCCTACTTGTAGAGAAACACCAATGCCCTCCTCCTCTCTTTCATGTGAACACAACGGTCTATCACTCTGTCTAAAAGTACACACTATGTTGTCGTAGGCTACCTGGCTAAAATTCTTGTTCGCTAGTTATTTTAGCCTTCTACATATTGAACTTCCATCCTCTCAAACCAGGGGAACAATGTATGAATTAATGGTTGGATCAGAATTGCTGTTATAATCATTGGCCAGTATGGAAAGTTAAGTAAAACCACAAGTCCAAATCCCTATCTCCATCCATGGCTAATATAGGTAAGGGCCCATTTTAGCTAGCTAGTTAGCCACCCGAGGACAACAACGCAGCGAGATGCAACAATTCAAGTTGTTTCCGTCAATGACGTATGCTTTCAAAATAATTTGATAGGAGTGAAGCCAAATCCAAACTGGCTTCCGTTGACACTTTTTTTTTTTGGTGCGCCAGGACCAATCACAATTGAACTCAATGCTGATTGGTTGTTGTTTTATACTCTTTTTAAAAATATATATTTATCAAGGAGGCCAAATGCTCGCTGGCTTCCCTTGCATTCAGTGCTACGACGGCAACAATGTCATACTCTTTTGGACCAGACAGCATCAGATAGCTGGCCTACAGAGACAGAGGGGCACTGTTTGGCTCGGATGCTTTCTCTGGTGAGATGCGTTCGGCCTCCTGTGAATTGAAGGAACGTTATGAAACGCAGAGACGAAAGATAAATGTAAAAAAAGTTGAGGAAGCCTGGCTTCACTTGGCATCCATGACTACACGCCACTGATGAACTTCGAAGTTGAACAATCGCAAAGGAAGTAGAAACTGTTTATGAGGGAGCAAAGTTGGGAGAAGAGAAACGTTGGGAAAAAGACAGATCTGAGGAGGAATGGAGGGGGGGAAAGGGGAAGAAGAGAATGAGGAAAGCAGAGGTTGGATTGGAGGAATAAAAAAAATAAAAAATTGGAGTTTGGATGTCCAAGAAGATTGGTGTCAAGTGCAAACAGAGTGATCTATGCGCCAGACCGAGTTCTGGAGGTGAAATGAAAGTGGATGAGTTAAGTGAGGTGGAAGGGGTGGTGAAGAGCTCAGAACTCGGGCCTGGCATCAGTGGACATGATAAAGAAGAATCTGACTCATATTTTTGGAGAAAATAGACCTTTGCCTTTTGGCGGATTCATGTGTGGTTTCAGGGTGGGGGGGGGGGGAGTTGGCTGCAGTTGAATCCGTGAAGGTAACCTAGGTAACCTGTAGTGGACTTGTGATATTTGTTTGTGTTTCTTCTGACCAGCGGGAGTGGGCTCTCCTTGTCACGCAACTTTCTTGGTTTGCGGTTAGGAATAGGGCACAATTTGAAAGGAGTGATTTCTGGGATAGTGTGCAGGTGGAGCAATTGAAGTTGAAGACTCCTTGTGTTTTTGTGATGCCCACCGTTTGGTGCGAGGCAAACCCGGTGGTGAAACAGACGAGTCACTGTCAGTCGTTTTGAGTCAGTGTTTACCAACAAGGTCATGTTGGGATATAGCAGGTATCCTGTTTGAGCTTTTGTGCCGAATCCACTGCGGTGTTTCAGGTGCCACGTTTATGGTCCTGATGCAGCAGTTTGTTGGACGGAGATTCCAAGATGTGGGAAGAGTGCAGGAGGACATGGGATAGAGGATTGGGTAGTTTCTGTGGATACAGTTGTGTGTGTCAACTGCAGAAGTGCCCATGTTGCTGGGGGTTGGGAGTGTCTGGTGCAAGAGGCAGGTTGATGTGGCTAGAGTCAGAGTAGTGCAGAAGGTGTCGTATGCTGAGGCAGTGAAGAAAGTAGAGGAGGATGGGTCAAGGGTGAGAGTTCCTGAGAGGATCCCTGTGAGTAGTAGATATGTGCCAGCACAGAGGGAAACGAGTGATGTATGCTTCAGTAAGGTTGTCTTCTTAGCAATGGTTATCAACAGTAACGTAGAAATGGAACGTAAATCAGAGAAAATAGATGTTGCGGTGGCATCTGCAGAGAAGTATTTGGGCATACGAGATTTACTTTACCCGATAGCATTTTGTCAGATGGAGATCTCTCTCGAACTGCCACCAGCTGTCTACTACCTTCGGTACGGATAACGTGATTGGCAGACGTCATCAGCAGAGACGGTACCATGGATAGTACACACGTTTGATTTGGTTTACAGTTTAGTACCTGGCGGTGTTTGCCTGTCCATCTGAATTGAACATTGTCAACAAAAGGAAATGTATTCAGAAGAAATGCATATATGCAATATGTGAAAACCAGCTTCTCCATCGACAGAGATTGATCATCTCGAGAACTAAAGCAAATATCTTGCCACGACCCACCATCTAATATCTTCATAGAATTGTATATCAATAAATGTCTTTTTATTTATTTTATACCAATAATTGTATTTTTTATATCAATAATTTAGCATTTTTACGTCAATAATTAGAATTTTGATATAAACAATGGATTTATCAAAATGAAAATATATTTTTTATATCCAACTGCATTTTTTTAGATACATTTTTTGAATGATGATGACTTTCATGCAAGATGATCTTTTCTATTGCAAGTCTACACAAAATGTCTTCAAATTTTGCTGCCTTAAAATTACATCTAAAAAGGGATTACATTTTTATAGATCTACACAATTTACTCCTCTTTCTTCAAAGTGAAAGAAAAATTTGACAGGTTTTCCAAATTAATAAAAAGAAACAAAAAATTTAAATGTATTTATTGCGTATGTCTTCACCCCTCAGAGTTAATACCTAATGGAAGCATCTTTCGGCAGCCATTACAGATGTGAATCATTTTGAATAAGATTCTACTAACCTTGCACGATTCTTAGGGCAACATATCAATTTTTTTTTGTCAAAATTACTCAAGCTCAGTCAATTGCTTGTCACTGATGCTTGTCACTGATTTTCAAGCAGATTTAAGTCAGGAATGAGACGACGAGACCATTCAGGAAGACTCAACACCTCTTGGAAAGCTATTCTGGTGTGTCTTTGGCATTAGAATAAGTGTAATTGTTCAGCTGAAAAATACTCTATCGTTGGGTTAAGTTTTCAGAAGACAGCGGGTATTCTGTGTACATCGGTAGGAAAAAATCCAATTGAATAATTTTTTAAATTTAATTTTAAGGCAACAAAATGTGAAGACTGTCTCAATGCTCTCTCCTCCCAAATTATAGTTTTTAATAACGGTACATATGTTTTATATATAAAATATATATACAGTGCCTTGCGAAAGTATTCGGCCCCCTTGAACTTTGCGACCTTTTGCCACATTTCAGGCTTCAAACATAAAGATATAAAACTGTATTTTTTTGTGAAGAATCAACAACAAGTGGGACACAATCATGAAGTGGAACGACATTTATTGGATATTTCAAACTTTTTTAACAAATCAAAAACTGAAAAATTGGGCGTTGAAAAATACTCTATCGTTGGGTTAAGTTTTCAGAAGACAGCGGGTATTCTGTGTACATCGGTAGGAAAAAAATCCAATTGAATAATTTTTTTACATTTAATTTTAAGGCAACAAAATGTGAAGACTGTGTCTCAATGCTCTCTCCTCCCAAATTTATAGTTTTTAATATCGATACATATGTTTAATATATAATTATTGATATCGAAAATGTAATTGATTATAAAAATATTGACATAAAAAAATTGTGAATAAGCAGAACCAGTCAAGTTTAGATACACCTACTCATTCCAGGGGTATTCTTTATTTGTACTATTTTCTACATTGTAGAATACTAGTGAAGACATCAAAACTATGAAATAACACATATGGAATCATGTAGTAACCAACAAAGTGATAAACACATCAAAAATAGTCCAAATAAAATACAGATTCAGGTTCTTCCCTGTTTGCTGAACCTGTCAGATAGAAACGGACATTTTCCTTGTTTGCAGTAATGACAACACCCCTGGGGCCTATTCATTATGGAAACCATTTTAAGAAACCAAACGGAAGCAAACAGAGCAAAACAAGAGTTTTTATTGGACAAATTCAGGTTGGTCCCTCCCCGTTTCTTTCCGTTTGCTTCCGATTTTAAGAAACGTTTTGCAACAGAATCGACACAATGAACACGCCCCTGGCCCAGCGTTTTCACAATGAGGGGATTCGATTATCTGTCCCGGGTTACTTCCCGAAGGACTTTCCACCGAATGAAAAGTGATTGCATGCATGACTCAGCGTGAGCCAGATGCCCCGTTCAAAGCCCAGAGAGAAATCGGCTCCAAAACAAAAGTGGCATAGTGTTAATTAAGGAGGAGGTTGTTGTTTCAGGAATACAGAATAGTCTGTCTCTGTCTGTGTGTCTGTCTGTCTGTCTGTGTGTTTGGTATAGTGTTTAGCTTAATTAAGGGGGAGGTTGTTGCTTCAGGAATACAAAATACACTGTACTGTCTGACTCTGTCTGTACTGTCTCTCTGAATGTACTGTCTCTCTGAATGTCTGTCTGGCTGTACTGTCTGGCTGTACTGTCTCTCTGAATGTCTGTACTGTCTGTCTGTCTGTCTCTCGGAATGTCTGCACTGTTTGTCTGTGCTGTCTGGCTGTACGGTCTGTCTGTACTGTCTCTCTGGCTGGCTGTACTGTCTCTCTGTCTCTGTACTGTCTGTCTGTACTGTCTACTGTCTACTGTCTGTCTGTACTGTCTGTCTGTCTGTCTGTCTGTCTGTCTGTCTGTCTGTCTGTCTGTCTGTCTGTCTGTCTCAGCCTAGCATTCATGGTTCTGAATAGAGGAACCTACAACCGGAAGTTAGGAGAATTAACGTGGCAGGTTAGGAGAATTTATTCGTCAGGTTAGGGGAATTAGGTTAAGGTTAGGGGAATTAGGTTAAGGTTAGGGGAATTAGGTTAAGGTTAGGGGAATTAGGTTAAGGTTAGGGGAATTAGGTTAGGGTTAGGGGAATTAGGTTAGGGTTAGGGGAATTAGGTTAGGGTTAGGGGAATTAGGTTAGGGTTAGGGGAATTAGGTTAGGGTTAGGGGAATTAGGTTAGGGTTAGGGGAATTAGGTTAAGGTTAGGGGAATTAGGTTAAGGTTAGGAGAATTAGGTTAAGGTTAGGAGAATTAGGTTAGGATTAGCTAAAATTCTCTCCTTAACCTGCTATGAAAAAGTCACTATCGATTGTAGCTGTTCTTCGTCTAGTCACAACTAGCCTACCGATGCCCCTCATACAGAATATCTCTGAAAATAATGTGATCAACAGACCAGGGCCCGCTCAGCCAATGAAAAGGTGGGAGTGCCATGTTGAGTGTTTTGATTGGCTCCCTTGGCACTAAGCAGGCTGTGGAAGGGACACCAAAGCAGGCATTAGGGGTGTGGCCAGAGTGTAGGCACAAGGCACTGCTCCAATGCCTGAAGCTTTCTGTAGTTGTCTGTGCCTGGCCACACTTCTAGTCTCTCCCCTCCTCTAGCCTTGGATGATAGACAAATCAAATCAGTGGAGTGACTGCCTGGCCTGGCCTCACCTCTAAATCTCTTTCTCTCCAGTCAGATAGACAGACAGACGTACTGTAGATAGAGCTATCAACGATGGTGGTCCCTGGCTCTCAACACATAGAGGACAAGATGTACCATCCTCCGGAGGGTTTGCAGAAGGATGCTCATGTGCCTGACTTCAACTGTTATCTGGAACTTTACAAGAAGTCTATTGAGGAGCCGGACGGTAGGTTAAGAAGGCTGTTAGCCGTGCTTGTTAGTCGCAGAATAACTGAAGACTCATCTGCAATACACTGTACTGTCTCTGTCTCTGTCTCTGTCTGCGTGCTCTGAACAAAATCTGTATGTCCTTTTTCTTGTAGCATTCTGGAAAGAGGTCGCTAGTGATTTCTATTGGAAGAAACCTCCTACGGGTCAGATTCTGCAGTATAACTTCGACGTGACCAAAGGGAACATCTATGTGAAATGCATGGAGGGAGCCACAACTAACATGTGTTACAACGTCCTGGACAGGAACGTGAAGGACAAGAACCTTGGTGAACGAGTGGCGTTCTACTGGTAAGTTGCATTTGACTGTTTCTACTTGTTCAGAAAAAGTTGAAGTGGAATAAGACATTTTGAGCCACCGTCTGTAGCATACAAGTCTCCCTGGCGCGCCCCAGTACGGGACAGGAAGTCCTCTAGACACTACGGACCTGCTATTCATTCAGTATCTACATCAACACCCTGGCTTAGTGTGTGGCTGTGTGTGTGTGGCTGTGTGTGTGTGGCTGTGTGTGTGTGGCTGTGTGTGTGTGGCTGTGTGTGTGTGGCTGTGTGTGTGGCTGTGGCTGAGCTTTTCATGTCATAAGTGACCAAATATTTACTTTGTCAATGTGTGAAATCTAACTTCTCAGACAAGTAATACCTGTTTCTCAGAGTGCCAGGGCTGAGATGGGGGTGTTAGTTACCTGTTGGTCTCAGTATACATTAACCTAACACCTGACATCAGAGTCAGAAGATAAGCTGTTTTAACGGCAGGTAGCCTAGTGGTTAGAGTGTAGGGACGGCAGGTAGCCTAGTGGTTAGAGAGTAGGGACGGCAGGTAGCCTAGTGGTTAGAGTGTAGGGACGGCAGGTAGCCTAGTGGTTAGAGCGTAGGGGCGGCAGGTAGCCTAGTGGTTAGAGTGGTGGGGCGGCAGGTAGCCTAGTGGTTAGAGTGTAGGGACGGCAGGTAGCCTAGTGTTTAGAGTGGTGGGGCGGCAGGTAGCCTAGTGGTTAGAGTGGTGGGGCGGCAGGTAGCCTAGTGGTTAGAGTGTAGGGGCGGCAGGTAGCCTAGTGGTTAGAGTGTAGGGGGCAGGTAGCCTAGTGGTTAGAGTGGAGGGGCGGCAGGTAGCCTAGTGGTTAGAGAGTAGGGACGGCAGGTAGCCTAGTGGTTAGAGAGTAGGGACGGCAGGTAGCCTAGTGGTTAGAGTGTAGGGACGGCAGGTAGCCTAGTGGTTAGAGCGTAGGGGCGGCAGGTAGCCTAGTGGTTAGAGTGGTGGGGCGGCAGGTAGCCTAGTGGTTAGAGTGTAGGGGGCAGGTAGCCTAGTGGTTAGAGTGGTGGGGCGGCAGGTAGCCTAGTGGTTAGAGTGTAGGGGCGGCAGGTAGCCTAGTGGTTAGAGTGTAGGGGGCAGGTAGCCTAGTGGTTAGAGTGGAGGGGCGGCAGGTAGCCTAGTGGTTAGAGTGGAGGGGCGGCAGGTAGCCTAGTGGTTAGAGTGGAGGGGCGGCAGGTAGCCTAGTGGTTAGAGTGGTGGGGCGGCAGGTAGCCTAGTGGTTAGAGTGGAGGGGCGGCAGGTAGCCTAGTGATTAGAGTGGAGGGGCGGCAGGTAGCCTAGTGGTTAGAGTGGAGGGGCGGCAGGTAGCCTAGTGGTTAGAGTGGAGGGGCGGCAGGTAGCCTAGTGGTTAGAGTGGAGGGGCGGCAGGTAGCCTAGTGGTTAGAGCGTTGGGTCAGTAACCTAAAGGTTGCTGGATCAAATCCCCGAGCTGACAAGGAAAAAAATCTGTCGTTCTGCCCCTGAACAAGCTCCGGTAGGCCGTCATTGTAAATAAGAATTTGTTCTTTAACTGACTTGCCTAGTTAAATACATGGTCAATTTTTTTTTTATTTTTTTTAATAAACTTTCTTTAAATGTTTTACTTATTTTTTTTCAAAAACTGGCAATTTTGTTTTTTTGTCTCTTTGCATTTTAAAGTGCAGACTTTAATTTCAATTCATTTTCATTGTTTAGCAATTACAGCACGTTTTGTACACAGTCCACCCATTTTAGGGGACCAAAGGTATTGGGACAAATTCACTTGTATGTGTATTAAAGTAGTCTTGAAGTTCAGTATTTGGTCCCATATTCCCATAGCACGCAATGATTACATCAAGTTTGTGACTCTACAAACTTGTTGGATGAATTTGCTGTTTGTTTTGGTTGTGTTTCAGGTTATTTTGTGCCCAATAGAAATTAATGGTAAATAATGTATTGTGTCATTTAGGAGTCACTTTTTATTCTAAATAAGAATAGAATAGGTTTCTGAACACTTCTACATTTAATGTGGATGCTACCATGGTTACGGATAAGCCTGAATGAAAATGCGAAAATTAGACACTACAAATACTGTATCATGTATCAACTGATGTGCTACCCTCCCCTGTTATTGTAATGGTGAGAGGCTAGCATGTCTTGGAGATATGCTCCCCTCCCCTGTTATTGTAATGGTGAGAGATTAGCATGTCTTGGAGATATGCTACCCTCCCCTGTTATTGTAATGGTGAGAGGAATGGTTGGAGGAATGACATTTGTGTGTCTTAATTATTTATTTTTTTAACAATTCATTCAGGACTATCCGTAATCATGGTAGCATGGTAGCAGTTTTCAGTGACGATTGCAAAAAAAAAAAACTCAAAATAATTGTCAGAATTTTCCTTGAAACTGAAATCACCATTATAAGTGACACTTCAGATGACGACGTAACGACAGAATACGGACCGTTTTTGGATTACAGCTGAGATCCACGACCAGACAGCCTTTATCTGGCTAGTGCTTTCACATTACTCACCGACAAGGGGCTTTCACGCCTGATAGAAGAAATTGTGTACATTCTTGGAAATCACTCACGTGATATGACATGGTAACGATAGAATATGGTTGTGTGTGTTATACCTGCAGGTCCTAGACTAAACATGCTAAGTCTGGTCACCAGCCTGTCGTCAGACCACTGTAAAACACTGGTGCCAGGTGCCACTCTTGTTACGGGAATTGAGACGCTGCCTTGATACTGTCACTGGCCTGTTCTCAATCATTGTACTATCCAGATAGCTGTACGGTTAGCTGTAAGGTTAGCTGTAGCGTTAGCTGTTTATTTTACCTTTATTTAACTCGGCAAGTCAGTTAAGAACAAATTCTTATTTTCAATGACGGCCAGTGGGTTAACTGCCTGTTCAGGGGCAGAACGACAGATTTGTACCTTGTCAGCTCGGGGGTTTGAACTTGCAACCTTCCGGTTACTAGTCCAACGCTCTAACCTCTAGGCTACCCTGCCTCCCCAAGCTGTAAGGTTAGCTGTAGCTGTACGGTTAGCTGTAGCTGTACGGTTAGCTGTAGCTGTACGGTTAGCTGTAGCTGTACGGTTAGCTGTAGCTGTACGGTTAGCTGTACGGTTAGCTGTAGCTGTACGGTTAGCTGTAGCTGTACGGTTAGCTGTAGCTGTAAGGTTAGCTGTAGCTGTACGGTTAGCTGTACGGTTAGCTGTAAGGTTAGCTGTACGGTTAGCTGTAAGGTTAGCTGTAGCTGTAAGGTTAGCTGTAGCTGCAAGGTTAGCTGTAAGGTTAGCTGTAGCTATACGGTTAGCTGTAAGGTTAGCTGTAGCTGTACGGTTAGCTGTAAGGTTAGCTGAATGCTTGAGATGGTCATTTCTGTGTCTTCAGCATGCAGTCAGACTGAGGCCTTGTCTTCCTGGCCAGCTTCACAGTCATTGGTCTGCTTTCTGTGTCTTCAGCATGCAGTCAGACTGATGCCTAGTCTTCCTGGCCAGCTTCACAGTCATTGGTCTGCTCTTGATCGTTGTATTATCTGGGTATCTTTAACAGTTATTAATGCCGTACTAGGTAACACAGTCAGCCACGTCTCTTCGTCGTGCACATAGCTGACATTAACATCATCAGCTATCTACAGTACAACAGGTGAGGTCAGATCCAAGCTTTACCCAGGCAGACTGCCATGGTAACTGGGTCGGGGGCTTGGGAGTTGAGACAGACTTGTGCAACAGTGTGCCACATAACTAAACAAGCAGACAGACCGACATCGGACAAGCATTCAAACCCGAATATAGACTGAACAAGCTGCTAAAGGAGAACATCCTGTCTATCTGAGGAAACGACAGGATGCATTGCTACATTTTTGGACTGAAATTACAGAAGTTGTGTTTTATACATGACGCAACCTGAGGACTGAGGAGAAGTCATTGGAAAGTTTAAAACAAAAGTCTGGATTTGAACGTAATGGCACTTGGGGTTAGTCCAAAATGACACAATAAGGGAATAGGTGTCCTCTTCAGGTGTGTCTTCTAACTGACTGTGATGAATGACAACATGACCTGAATTGTTGACTCGGATAAAAAAAAGGCTCGATGTTTTTATATTGTATTGATTCAGATAAAGGCTTGATGTTTTTTTTAAATGTCTTCTCTAGGGAGGGGAACTCACCTGATCACCACGAGGCCATCACCTACGGTCAGCTGCTTGGACAGGTGTGCAGGTGTTCCAACACTCTGAAGCAGATGGGTAAGATGGTACACCTCAGTGTGGCATATGAAAGAAATAGGCTAGCTTACCACTTTTTCCCAATTTACTGCCCTTGTGAAGAACATTCATAAATGGTGGCGCTTTTCTTTAGAAATGTTTTAAATACTCAGCTTCCCCGTCAAAACCAGCACAACATCACCCTTTAACTTAACATTATCATATAGAGCTAAATACCATATATGTATATCTATCTCCTCCACCATTTTGTCTTCTGGCGTGTGTTACAGGAGTGAGGAAGGGAGACAGGGTGGCCATCTACCTCCCTATGATTCCAGAGCTGGTGTACACCATGCTGGCCTGCACCAGGATAGGAGCTGTCCACTCCATCGTGGTCAGTGCAGGGATTGACATTATGGGTTGACCTATTGCCCCGAGGGGGGGGGGGGGGGGGGAGTTTTTGTATCTCATAGCAATCTCAATGGTGAACAAATGAGAAGAGAAGAGATGAAGTGGAACAGAAATCAATCCCGGGTTTATTCCAAGTTGCAACAGGGAGACACCACCCAGCACAGAAACAGAGGAAAATGTCTAACTGGTCTTCTCTGAGAAGGTCCCCCCGTATATCCTAATCAGTAGAAGACTGTTCAAACAAAAAGACACACACACACACACACACACACACACACACAAGTGTTTTACAGACGACAATAACAATCAGTGTCCTCTGTCCTTGTGCCTTCAGTCTGGCGTCAATCACTATCAACAGATGTGAGTTTAAATCCAGAACATAGTCTCTAGTCTTGTGACCAGTGTTAAAAACCACACTGGACATCATACGTATTACAGAAAGACAGAAATATAGAACGATGCTAAACATTCTGTTAATCACCTTTAAATTGAATATGAACTTCACCTGGGCTCCCGAGTGGCGCAGCGGTCTAAGGAACTGCGTCACTACAGGTCCCTGGTTCGAATCCAGGCTGTATCACAACCGGCTGTGATTGGGAGTCCCATAGGGCAGCGCACAATTTGCCCAGCGTCATCCGGGTTTCGCAGGCGGTGATTTGGAGTCCCATAGGACGGCGCACAATTTGCCCAGCGTCGTCCAGGTTAGGCCGGGTTTAGGCCATCATTGTAAATAAGAATTCGTTTTTTTTAACTGACTTGCCTAGTTAAATAAATAAAATAATATCGTAAATATTTCCATTACACAAGCGAACTGAGCAGTCGTGCTAGTTGAGCTAGCCCTGCTCTCCCATTGGACAGGCAATTTATTGTTATTTCGTTTTTATAGTGAAAACACCCAAACTGGAAAGAATTCCAGTAGCCTAAAACTGATATTTCCAGTTCCTCCCCATTTTGTTTAAGTGAAAGACAGACAATTTATGACAGTCAGACAAGTTGAGCTTTTTTACTGATAACTAAAATACAAAGAATTCCAGTACGGATCTTTCTGGCAATATATGTCGTTTCTGAGTGTAAATAGCTCGGTTACATTTTCGGCTAAGTGATCATAATCTTCGAGCAAACACCCCCCCTGGCTCCCTATTCCCTACATAGTGCCCCATAATGGCACCCTATTCCCTACATAGTGCACTACTTTTAACCAGAGCCTCTGATCAAAAGTAGTGCACTATGTTGGGAACATGTTTTCCGTTTTGGGACGCTGCCGGGGAGGTGTAATGTCATGGCTGTTCCTCTCAGAGAATCCAGGCGAGTCCTTATCCAGCCCAGGGGGGGGGGGGGGGGGGGGGGCTTTAAAATGTGGACCAGCCACACTAGAACTGTCAGCATGCTATTTGGGCCAGGATCATAGCAAGAATACATGTATAGTAATTTTAGCAGCAAGCTGAGCCAGACACTATTTCGGTCATAACTTCTGCGTCTCAAGTAGAGTTTATAGCCTTGTAGTTGAACAATACCTCATGTCTTGTGTGTCCCCAAGGTTATTTTTAATGTAGTACGCAGGACTATATTTAGACCTATTTTAAAGTGTAAGTGTCCCCCTTCCTGCTGGACCATTGTTCTATGAGCTGTCTTAATGTTTTATGATTCACGAACGGGACATAAGAGATTGTTGCCAATGTTTTGATTGTTTTTGGGGCGTTTGCAGTATCACTACTTCTATTCTGGTGTAGCATGATTTCTCATGTAGTTTGAAACAACAAGGCACATTTTTTTTTTTTTTTTTTTTTTTTAAAGTTTAGAAATGCTTTGGTATTCAATGCCATTTTGCTGAGTATAATTTTTAAACGATAGGGTCCAGAGTCCATCATGTCCTAAAATGTATTTCATATTAAAACGCTATGGTCACATTGAGAGGTAGGAAGACACTTTTTTTTAAATGTTAAACTGTGAACTATTTAACCGGGTCCAATGCAGAAGTGGCTTTTATTTTTTCTTTATTTTAAAGGAGCAGGCTTACAGTAAATGGTAAAGCTGTGTGCTTTGGCTAAAGTAGATCTGGGACCAGGCTAACTCTAACCTCAAATACTTTATATTTATATTGAACAAATGTTGATTCAATCGATCACAATGTTCTGTTAAATGACTCCATTAGATGTTGGCGTCTCGCCCTGTTATACATATTGTACAACCTCACTGAGTTGACCTGGTGTGTGTGTGTGTGTGTGTGTGTGTGTGTGTGTGTGTGTGTGTCTGTGTGTGTGTTCAGTTTGCAGGCTTCTCCGCTGAGTCTCTGTGTGAGAGGATCATGGATTCCCAGTGTAGTATCCTGGTGACTGCAGGTAAGATAGAGCCCTGGACATCAGCCACTCTAAATAAATTAAATGTAAAAAATTAATTGGTAGCACTGGTGCTCCCAACTTCAAAAAGTTAGGAGCACATCATAAAATCTAGGAGCACCAGAAGATGTATTTTGTTTTAATTGATTTGAGATATAGCATATTGGGTCTATATGAATTCTAGCTGCTTTTGAAGCTAGCCAGCCAGTTGTGCTCTAGAAACTAATATTTAACCCTGTAAAGACGCGTTTATTATAAAAACCAAGAATGTTTATACAAAAACCCTTTCATTGAAATGACAAAGAATACACGATTTCTACATTGGGTTAAAGCACTACCTATTGAGATGCTTTACATGGACAATTCTACACTGTCTCTTTAAGAGCATCACGTTTGTGAGTGACTACAGTATGTGCCAAGACATGAGTCATTCATTCATTGCTGTAATCATTGATCTTCTAAAGAAGATATCCCTTTTCTTTCTGTGCCCCCAAAAGTAACCCGATTTTGTTAGCTAGCCAGCTAATGAGGTTACATGACTTAACAAGGTGTACTGGTAAAGTAACCAGGTTGTTATAGCTAGCTAGCTAGCTAATGAGGTAACATGACTTAACAAGGTGTACTGGTAAAGTAACCAGGTTGTTATAGCTAGCTAGCTAATGAGGTAACATGACTTAACAAGGTGTACTGGTAAAGTAACCAGGTTGTTATAGCTAGCTAGCTAATGAAGTAACATGACTTAACAAGGTGTACTGGTAAAGTAACCCGATTGTTAGCTAGCTAGCTAATGAGGTTACATGACTTAACAAGGTGTACTGGTAAAGTAACCAGGTTGTTAGCTAGCTAGCTAATGAGGTAACATGACTTAACAAGGTGTACTGGTAAAGTAACCAGGTTGTTATAGCTAGCTAGCTAATGAAGTAACATGACTTAACAAGGTGTACTGGTAAAGTAACCAGGTTGTTGGCTAGCTAGCTAATGAGGTTACATGACTTAACAAGGTGTACTGGTAAAGTAACCAGGTTGTTAGCTAGCTAGCTAATGAGGTAACATGACTTAACAAGGTGTACTGGTAAAGTAACCCGGTTGTTAGCTAGCTAGCTAATGAGGTTACATGACTTAACAAGGTGTACTGGTAAAGTAACCCGGTTGTTAGCTAGCTAGCTAATGAGGTTACATGACTTAACAAGGTGTACTGGTAAAGTAACCAGGTTGTTAGCTAGCTAATGAGGTAACATGACTTAACAAGGTGTACTGGTAAAGTAACCCGGTTGTTAGCTAGCTAGCTAATGAGGTTACATGACTTAACAAGGTGTACTGGTAAAGTAACCAGGTTGTTAGCTAGCTAATGAGGTAACATGACTTAACAAGGTGTACTGGTAAAGTAACCAGGTTGTTAGCTAGCTAGCTAATGAGGTTACATGACTTAACAAGGTGTACTGGTAAAGTAACCAGGTTGTTATAGCTAGCTAGCTAATGAGGTAACATGACTTAACAAGGTGTAAACAAATGCCTGTGAGCAGCGAAATGGTTTATGAACAGGACCTAAAAACTCACTTTTTGATTCACCCGCCACTGTAGCAGTTAAATAAAAAATATCTACTAGCCACTCAAAATTCGTACCAGACAATATTTTTATTTGCCATAATAACACCACCACCAAAAACAACAACTTGTTTTTCCAGGTTTCGGATTTCCTCCAGTTTTTTCCCGACTCGGGTTTTCACTCTCAATCACACTTTTCTTATAGAAAAACAAACTAATTGGATGTTCTAAGTCCACAACTATGCTCAAACCACATCAGGAAACCACTTTTGAGGTCTGTGGAAGAAAATAAATATATATTTTGGTGGGTACTTGCACTTCTCAAAAGACAGGCGTTTGGCTGGCAGTGTTTCTGTTCTACATGCCCAATAGTAGAGTTTGCCAAACAAAACACCACTCAATTTGATACAAATCATCATGATATCATATTTAACCTGTACCCCCACACATTGACTTGGTACCGGTACCCCCTGTATATAGTCTCATTACTAACCAGTACCCCCACACATTGACTTGGTACCGGTACCCCCTGTATATAGTCTCATTACTAACCAGTACCCCCACACATTGACTTGGTACCGGTACCCCCTGTATACAGTCTCATTACTAACCAGTACCCCCACACATTGACTTGGTACCGGTACCCCCTGTATATAGTCTCATTACTAACCAGTACCCCCACACATTGACTTGGTACCGGTACCCCCTGTATATAGTCTCATTACTAACCAGTACCCCCACACATTGACTTGGTACCGGTACCCCCTGTATATAGTCTCATTACTAACCAGTACCCCCACACATTGACTTGGTACCGGTACCCCCTGTATATAGTCTCATTACTAACCAGTACCCCCACACATTGACTTGGTACCGGTACCCCCTGTATATAGTCTCATTACTAACCAGTACCCCCACACATTGACTTGGTACCGGTACCCCCTGTATACAGTCTCATTACTAACCAGTACCCCCACACATTGACTTGGTACCGGTACCCCCTGTATATAGTCTCATTACTAACCAGTACCCCCACACATTGACTTGGTACCGGTACCCCCTGTATATAGCCTCATTACTAACCTGTACCCCCACACATTGACTTGGTACCGGTACCCCCTGTATATAGTCTCATTACTAACCAGTACCCCCACACATTGACTTGGTACCGGTACCCCCTGTATATAGTCTCATTACTAACCAGTACCCCCACACATTGACTTGGTACCGGTACCCCCTGTATATAGTCTCATTACTAACCAGTAACCCACACATTGACTTGGTACCGGTACCCCCTGTATATAGTCTCATTACTAACCAGTACCCCCACACATTGACTTGGTTCCGGTACCCCCTGTATATAGTCTCATTACTAACCAGTACCCCCACACATTGACTTGGTACCGGTACCCCCTGTATATAGTCTCATTACTAACCAGTACCCCCACACATTGACTTGGTACCGGTACCCCCTGAATATAGTCTCATTACTAACCAGTACCCCCACACATTGACTTGGTACCGGTACCCCCTGTATATAGTCTCATTACTAACCAGTACCCCCACACATTGACTTGGTACCGGTACCCCCTGTATATAGTCTCATTACTAACCAGTACCCCCACACATTGACTTGGTACCGGTACCCCCTGTATATAGTCTCATTACTAACCAGTACCCCCACACATTGACTTGGTACCGGTACCCTCTGTATATAGTCTCATTACTAACCAGTACCCCCACACATTGACTTGGTTCCGGTACCCCCTGTATATAGTCTCATTACTAACCAGTACCCCCACACATTGACTTGGTACCGGTACCCCCTGTATATAGTCTCATTACTAACCAGTACCCCCACACATTGACTTGGTACCGGTACCCCCTGTATATAGTCTCATTACTAACCAGTACCCCCACACATTGACTTGGTACCGGTACCCCCTGTATATAGTCTCATTACTAACCAGTACCCCCACACATTGACTTGGTACCGGTACCCCCTGTATATAGTCTCATTACTAACCGGTACCCCCTGTATATAGTCTCATTACTAACCAGTACCCCCACACATTGACTTGGTACCGGTACCCCCTGTATATAGTCTCATTACTAACCAGTACCCCCACACATTGACTTGGTTCCGGTACCCCCTGTATATAGTCTCATTACTAACCAGTACCCCCACACATTGACTTGGTACCGGTACCCCCTGTATATAGTCTCATTACTAACCAGTACCCCCACACATTGACTTGGTACCGGTACCCCCTGTATATAGTCTCATTACTAACCAGTACCCCCACACATTGACTTGGTACCGGTACCCCCTGTATATAGTCTCATTACTAACCAGTACCCCCACACATTGACTTGGTACCGGTACCCCCTGTATATAGTCTCATTACTAACCAGTACCCCCACACATTGACTTGGTACCGGTACCCCCTGTATATAGTCTCATTACTAACCAGTACCCCCACACATTGACTTGGTACCGGTACCCCCTGTATATAGTCTCATTACTAACCAGTACCCCCACACATTGACTTGGTACCGGTACCCCCTGTATATAGTCTCATTACTAACCAGTACCCCCACACATTGACTTGGTACCGGTACCCCCTGTATATAGTCTCATTACTAACCAGTACCCCCACACATTGACTTGGTTCCGGTACCCCCTGTATATAGCCTCCACATTGACTTGGTTCCGGTACCCCCTGTATATAGCCTCCACATTGACTTGGTTCCGGTACCCCCTGTATATAGCCTCCACATTGACTTGGTTCCGGTACCCCCTGTATATAGCCTCCACATTGACTTGGTTCCGGTACCCCCTGTATATAGCCTCCACATTGACTTGGTTCCGGTACCCCCTGTATATAGTCTCATTACTAACCAGTACCCCCACACATTGACTTGGTACCGGTACCCCCTGTATATAGTCTCATTACTAACCAGTACCCCCACACATTGACATGGTACCGGTACCCCCTGTATATAGTCTCATTACTAACCAGTACCCCCACACATTGACTTGGTACCGGTACCCCCTGTATATAGTCTCATTACACACCAGTACCCCCACACATTGACTTGGTACCGGTACCCCCTGTATATAGTCTCATTACTAACCAGTACCCCCACACATTGACTTGGTACCGGTACCCCCTGTATATAGTCTCATTACTAACCAGTACCCCCACACATTGACTTGGTACCGGTACCCCCTGTATATAGTCTCATTACTAACCAGTACCCCCACACATTGACTTGGTACCGGTACCCCCTGTATATAGTCTCATTACTAACCAGTGCCCCCACACATTGACTTGGTACCGGTACCCCCTGTATTTAGTCTCATTACTAACCAGTGCCCCCACACATTGACTTGGTACCGGTACCCCCTGTATTTAGTCTCATTACTAACCAGTGCCCCCACACATTGACTTGGTACCGGTACCCCCTGTATATAGTCTCATTACTAACCAGTACCCCCACACATTGACTTGGTACCGGTACCCCCTGTATATAGTCTCATTACTAACCAGTACCCCCACACATTGACTCTGTACTGGTACCACCTGTATATAGTCTCATTACTAACCAGTACCCCCACACATTGACTCTGTACCGGTACCCCCTGTATATAGTCTCATTACTAACCAGTACCCACACACATTGACTCTGTACCGGTACCACCTGTATATAGTCTCATTACTAACCGGTACCCCCTGTATATAGTCTCATTACTAACCAGTACCCCCACACATTGACTTGGTACCGGTACCCCCTGTATATAGTCTCATTACTAACCGGTACCCCCTGTATATAGTCTCATTACTAACCAGTACCCCCACACATTGACTCTGTACCGGTACCACCTGTATATAGTCTCATTACTAACCGGTACCCCCTGTATATAGTCTCATTACTAACCAGTACCCCCACACATTGACTTGGTACCGGTACCCCCTGTATATAGTCTCATTACTAACCAGTGCCCCCACACATTGACTTGGTACCGGTACCCCCTGTATTTAGTCTCATTACTAACCAGTGCCCCCACACATTGACTTGGTACCGGTACCCCCTGTATTTAGTCTCATTACTAACCAGTGCCCCCACACATTGACTTGGTACCGGTACCCCCTGTATATAGTCTCATTACTAACCAGTACCCCCACACATTGACTTGGTACCGGTACCCCCTGTATATAGTCTCATTACTAACCAGTACCCCCACACATTGACTTGGTACCGGTACCCCCTGTATATAGTCTCATTACTAACCAGTACCCCCACACATTGACTCTGTACCGGTACCCCCTGTATATAGTCTCATTACTAACCAGTACCCCCACACATTGACTTGGTACCGGTACCCCCTGTATATAGTCTCATTACTAACCAGTACCCCCACACATTGACTTGGTTCCGGTACCCCCTGTATATAGCCTCCACATTGACTTGGTTCCGGTACCCCCTGTATATAGCCTCCACATTGACTTGGTTCCGGTACCCCCTGTATATAGCCTCCACATTGACTTGGTTCCGGTACCCCCTGTATATAGCCTCCACATTGACTTGGTTCCGGTACCCCCTGTATATAGTCTCATTACTAACCAGTACCCCCACACATTGACTTGGTACCGGTACCCCCTGTATATAGTCTCATTACTAACCAGTACCCCCACACATTGACTTGGTACCGGTACCCCCTGTATATAGTCTCATTACTAACCAGTACCCCCACACATTGACTCTGTACCGGTACCCCCTGTATATAGTCTCATTACTAACCAGTACCCCCACACATTGACTCTGTACCGGTACCACCTGTATATAGTCTCATTACTAACCAGTACCCCCACACATTGACTTGGTACCGGTACCCCCTGTATATAGTCTCATTACTAACCAGTACCCCCACACATTGACTCTGTACCGGTACCACCTGTATATAGTCTCATTACTAACCAGTACCCCCACACATTGACTCTGTACCGGTACCACCTGTATATAGTCTCATTACTAACCAGTACCCCCACACATTGACTCTGTACCGGTACCACCTGTATATAGTCTCATTACTAACCGGTACCCCCTGTATATAGTCTCATTACTAACCAGTACCCCCACACATTGACTTGGTACCGGTACCCCCTGTATATAGTCTCATTACTAACCGGTACCCCCTGTATATAGTCTCATTACTAACCAGTACCCCCACACATTGACTCTATACCGGTACCACCTGTATATAGTCTCATTACTAACCGGTACCCCCTGTATATAGTCTCATTACTAACCAGTACCCCCACACATTGACTTGGTACCGGTACCCCCTGTATATAGTCTCATTACTAACCAGTGCCCCCACACATTAACTTGGTACCGGTACCCCCTGTATTTAGTCTCATTACTAACCAGTGCCCCCACACATTGACTTGGTACCGGTACCCCCATACCTTAAGGGAACATTTCGGCATTTCGTGTATGATCAGTGAGAAAGTCCATATTGCAAATGTACGGTCCCTTACTAGACGTCCGAAATCGTTTGTAAAATTCGCGGTCGGCGTCGGGCCGTGCGGTAGGGCCAGACCTACCGGGAAGTCATCAAATGAACTTTGTCGGACATTCGGTTTCCGTTTTAAAAAATAAACAAGTTTTTGACCATTTTTCCGCTGTCCCGGAATTTCCCACAAGAGGGCATACGGAATCATATGGCAATTTGGCAAAACATCACGAATCACGACGGGGCCTTATCTCGAAAACGGAAAATATTTCGAAGCCGAAACTCGGTGAGCATAGGTTTGGCATAATGGGCAGTTGGCCCCGAACAAGATGGCGTCTAGGCCTCGACGGTTTTTGAGTTATGGCCGTTTTTCTGGGATTAAAGGTCCTAAATGGAAATAGAGAAATTATTTTTCCACTTCAGGTCAAAGTCAAGGAGCCTCCGGTGTCAATAAAAAAAAAAACAGCCATTTATCTATCGTCATTTAAGAGAAACGGAACAATGACATCTTGGTGATGGTCACAAATAGGCGTTTTTTTTTTTCAACGGTTAAAGATCCAGTTGCAGGGTGTTCATACGAATCTTTTTAAAGTGTGCTGCGGAGCTCTGCGAGATTTCTGTGATTTTCTATGATTTTCTGAAATAACACACACATACTAAACCCTCCGTAAATAACTCAGTTCTTAACGTAAAGACTTAAAACTCAGGATTCTGTAAAAGCATACCCCAATGAGGATATGTGGTTAATTATAGCTTCCTGTGCCAACCGGAAGTGCCTTAAATGGTGTCTCAGGGGCTGTTTCGAAGGGTTAAAAAAGTCAGATCTGTCCAAAACTTCATATATGTGATTAGGCAACCCCCATGAACTGTAAATCAGTCATTTTTCCACAAAAAAATCAAAGGAAAAAAAAATCACACTAAAACACAACTTGAATGGAGGGACGTATTGGGGTGCGTAGAGACAGACACTGGCTGCAATAGTTAGCTTTGTTGGAGCTAAAAAAGAACCGTCAGACCTAGAGTTCCGAAACTTTAGAAACCTGTTCTAGACCTCCGGTCGATGGTGCGTGGTGAGTTACGTGGCTCTAGACGGTTCTCGGACCGAGAAACAGCTTCGTACATTTGCAATACCTTCAATTCATTTTGACCATTACGAAAATGACGACGTTTAGAAAAGTCTCAGAGACGCAAGGCTAGGTGCATTGAAACCGGCTCGGCCCATAGAGACGGACCCCAACGTTTCTGTCCGATAGCTCGTTCAAGGACCCCGTAGGAAGGCATGGAAAAAAGTGGATTTTCAGCACCAATTAGGGTTTTTCTCGGACACCAAATGACCTATCGAGCCGAAACTCGGGATTCGGGGTCGCCTCACATAGGCCTTCACATAATGTCCGAACTGGACCCGCAGCTAGAACGTAACTATGTGTTTTACCTTTTTATTATGTTTTAAACCGAAGGCGCTGTGAATTATGGGACTGCTCTGACATATGTGATAGTTGGCTACTAAATGAGTAGGAAAAAGTGGGTTTGGTGTCAATTGATATCCATTTGGTGTCATAATGACATCTAATTGACTGATGGACACTGACTTGCTAGTTGACTTTTGTAAATTTGCAATATGTTTAAACGGAGAGGGACCATCACCAAAATGGCATTCTGAAATCAACACAAAAAATGGCATCACCATAGTCTCCAGACTGTGCCGAGTTCAAGGAGACGCCCCGCTTGACCGTAGCTCGTTCTGAGTGCAGCAAACTTGAAAAAAAGAAGGCCCAAAATGAAGCCTGCACCACAATGTCATTTGATTTTGGGTGGCAGTGAGAGAACCGTTAGGGTGAGAAGCACAATTCCACCACATGAATGTTCCTAAGGTCCTCCCGATCTGAACAAGCCTAACCTTGACCGTGTGGCATTAACCCTTCACAGTAAAACAGGGTTTTTTGATCTCACAGATTACAGTGACATCTCTCCCCATAGGAATACATAGCCTGCACC